>NC_090831.1:120712060-121015512 GCF_028021215.1 Eschrichtius robustus | reverse complement strand
CTTGGGTGTGGATTTGAATCCAGGCCGATGTGGTTGCAAGGACTCTCTCTTCTGTTGACTCTATTGGCTGTTCACCATCAAGGAGATATCCAAATTTTCAAATTACTGTGTGTAGTTAATTTAAAGAGATCGTTGTGATAGTTCTCATTGTTTTTGAAGAACGTAAATGCTGGGTTTTTGTGCACAAATTTTTGCAACTAGTTTCCTTTAGTAAACAATCCTTGACTAGAGGAGAAAGAAGTGCTATTTTCATAAATGTATTCTGTCAGCCGATAGTCTCTATAGAGAGAAATGGACTACTTATTTTAATGGTTAATTTTGCTTGAATAAATTAATACTCCAATGTTTTCTCATCTTTTGTAGAAGATTTGCAAGACCTTTTCTGTATATATTATTTAATGTTCAGTGCCCATGTTACCCTAGGTGAGCATTTTCCAGTTTGGGATTATTTATATACTTTATTCTGAAATTCCAAAATACATGACTATTATTGACAGTCTACAGAACTCTCAACATAGTTCATGTCTTTAAATAAATCACAAGAAAACTGCCTGAGTGGTTTAATAGAGCTCTTGTTCAAGGAAGTCACATGTTTCTGAGCTTCTAGAAGAGCAGGTAGTAAATGATTATGAGGTCAAAGAAGTACCCACGTCCATGACTATTCCAGAAGCTTCCTGGAGGAGGTTGCCTTTATGGACTTGCTGTACCAACTGAGCTCATTTTCTGCAATTGTCTCCTCAAAGTTGCCTTATAGCCACAACACTTCAGAATAATTTCACAAAATTATAACTCACAACATAAACCACAATATACTAGAACAGAGTGGATTAAATGTGTCAAGTCTTGACATACTTATGTTTGAGTTGGTACACGGATGCCTGATTGTTCAATGTGGAGAACACACTATACCAACAGAAACCCAGAGATGAAATCATTTCATGATTTTTATCACTATGCTTATCTCTACATCTTTTATTATTTCACCACATTTAACTGATTATACACTTTTTCCACAAGACACCAAATCACTTGAAATCAGATATTAATATCAACTTCTTTTAGTATTACTAAAAAAAAACCCCCAAATTGTTCATTTTTCCTGATATTGTTATAATGAAAACCATAGGCAATATTAGAAATTTACAAACTTTATTCTGGGTCCATCACTTTTCCTTTCTACATCCTTTTCACACTGCTGATGTCCTCTCTGACTAGGTACCCGAGGCCCTCCTTTGGCACCCAACAGCGGCCTACAATAGATCAAAACTACCATCCCATCATCTATCAGTGTTTTTAGCTAGAAAGTAATCTATAAAAATAAGCCATTTTTTCAAACCTGTGACCTAGGTGATGAGTTGAAGAACATACACCAGAATTTTAAGAATGTTTAGAACACCCTTTCACCTGGAAATTATAAACCACTATAACCTCTATAGTTCTCCGTATCCTATGTATATACATGCCACCATCCTTCAGACCTTAGGATGCTCACCCTGAACAATCACAGCAGTTGCTCTGGCTTTCCGGTCACCTTACTCTAATACAAAAAGTTCTGCCATTTTGACTCATGAAATCCCCATGAGGATGACACACACCACCTGCTATGACACCATGTGACACTGCGCTTCAACCCAACCCTGACACACCCTTGCCCTCCTGGATGCTTTCTTCCAGCAACTCTTGACTGGGTGCTTCAGTTGTGCACATCCATAATTTCAGTCTTTCCCAGATCTCAGCTTTTCTGTACCTCAAGATCTTAGTTTCTTATCCTCTGGGTTTTTGGTTTTTTTGCATTGTTTTGTTTTTGTCTTATTTTTATTGTTTTAGTGAACCAGAGAAGAAGAAAATAAAAATCCAGTTTTGTAACTGTCCTCGTTAGGAATATATTAAGAGTGTCATCCTCAGAGATAGATCCTCAACTATTCTCTGAAGAGACATAATTCACATGCTATTTAAACGATTAATTTGTCTAATGGATTAAAACCTGCTCTTTTTTTCCATTAAATCTGTACGTATATTTTTAAAACATAAGCAGGACTTTACAATAAACGTTTTTGTTAATAAATAGAATTGAGGGATTTTGATTTTAAATGGCATTTGGCAAGCAGTGCCTGATGAGTCCTATCTCAAGGGAACCACAATACACTTATGAGGAATCAAGAAATTTAAAGAGTGAAAGATGGAAGGAAGGAAGGAAAGAAGGAAGGGAGGGAGGGAGGAAAGGAGGGAGGGAGGAAGGGAGGGAGGGAGGGAGGGGAAAGAAAAAGAAAGAAAGAAAGAAAGAAAGGGAGGGAGGGAGGGAGGGGAAAGGAAGGAAGGAAGAAAGAGAGAAGAAAGAAGGAAAAAGAAAGAAAAAAAGAGAGAGAGAGAGGGAGGGACGGAGGGATGGAGGGAGGAAGGGAGGAAGAAAGAGAGAGAAAAGGGAAGAAAGGAAGGCAGACAAACCTTTAGAACATACCTTAATTATGAACCATTTTTCTAATTCTAATACATAACTAAATATTCATGTAGCTCTGAACCTCTGGCCCATGCTTTGACCATTAGACCATCATTTTCAGGTACAGGGAGTATGATTTATTTATTTAGGGTCATCTTAAAAGGCTCTAGCAATTACCTTTTGAGAATGAATTCTCAAATGCCGCATTTTTAGGTACAGTAGTGGAACCAGTGGGTAAGTCACTGTGTTCAGTCGAGGTTCCTCGCTAGGGGAGTTAACCTCTCCCAGTGCTACTCACTCCTTCTTGACTACTGTGTGCCCCTAGTTGCCACAGTGACAAGAGGAGGTTATCTGGGGATTTCTTCCTTAAGTCAGATTGTATTGGGCCTCATTCTGCCTTTGTGAAGTTAAACATTTACCAAGCGTGTGTAAAATGTGATTTGTATATCTTAGGTCTAAACAGTAAAATGGTTTTGGTGAAATAATCAGATATAAACCACTTAGATGAAAATAAACAAGAGGGGCTAGATCAAACTAAAAAGCTTCTGCATGGCAAAGGAAGCCATTAGCACAATGAAAAGGCAACCTACGGAATGGGAGAAAATGTTTGCAAAAAACATATCCAGTAAGGGATTAATATCCAAAATATACAAGGAACTCCTAAAAAGTTAACAGCAAAAAAAATAAATAACCCAATTTAAAAATGGGCAAAGGACCTGAACAAACATGCAAATGGCCAACAGGTACATGAAAAGGTGCTCAACATCACTAATCATCAGAGAAGTGCAAACCAAAACCACAAAAAGCTATCACCTCACACCTGTCAGAATGACTATTATCAAAAAGAGAAGAAATAACAAATGCTGGCAAGGATGTGGAGAAAAGGAAACCTTTTTGTGCTATAGGTGGGGATGTAAACTAGTACAGCCACTATGGAAAACAGTATGGAGGATTCTTAAAAAATTAAAAATAGGTCATATGATCCAGCAATCCCACTTCTAGGTACATATACAAAGGAAACAAAATCACCTCGAAGAGATATCTGCGTTCCCATGTTCACAGCAGTATTATTCACGATAGCCAAGGTATGGAAACAAACCAAGCAACTGTTGACAGATGAGTGGATAAAGAAAATGTGATACATATACATAATGGAATATTATTCCACCTTAAAAATGAAGGAAATCCTGTCATATGCAAAATGGATGACCTAGAAGGCATTGTGCTAAGTGAAATAAACCAGACAGAGAAAGACAAAACCACATGATATCTCTTATATGAGGAATCTAAAAATAAAAAAAGTTGAACTAATAGGAAAACTGGTTGCCAGGGAGGGAGGACTTAGGGGTAGGGGAAATAGAAACAGGTTGATTAAACAAACAAGCAAATAAATTCCTCTCAGAAACCTATTCAAGCCATTCTGAATCTCAAACACATAAAAATCTGATTTTCCAGAATTTCAAAAGATTCACTAACTTAAGTGTGTGTTATTTGTAACCTGTTTGTTTTCTTAATCATTTTCTCTCTTATTAAGAACTTTTTTTTTTTAATCATGGCAAAAAACACCATGAGATTTATTCTCTTAAAATTTTTAAAGTGAACCATACGGTATTGTTAACTGTAACCTAATGTTTTAAGCAGAGGTCTAGAAATATTTCCTCTTGCAGAACTGAAACGTTACAGGCATTTAACAGCTACTCTTCGTCTCCCCTTGATCCCAGTTCCTGGCAAACACCTTTCCAGTTTCTGTCTCGGATTTGAGGACTCCAAGTACCTCTTATAGGTGGAGTCATGCAGTATTTGTCTTTCTCTGGCTGGCTTATTTCACTTAGCATGATGTCCTCAAGATTCATCCATGTTGTCACATATGATAGGATTTCCTTCTTTTTTAAGGCTGAGGTATGAACGAGATGTGCAGGATAAATAGAAAGCTAGGCTGAGAGGGTTGAAGCACCGCAAACTCCAGCTAATGGCCAAGTAAGGAAGAAACACAGTGTGTTCAAGGATCTGATAGATGTTCCTGGACTGGGGTGATGGGAATGAGAACCCAATGGCCGAGAAGGACCAGCAGAGCAGCAGAAGGAAGCTGGAGAGCTGTGCAGAGGCCGGACCCTGTAGGACCTTGTAGCTTTCCAAGGACTTTGGTCTTGATTCTAAAAGCAATGCATAACTACTGGGGGGGAAAATGAGCACTGATTTACATTTTTAAAAATATCGCTCTGGCTGAAGTATGAAATTGGTTTACAGGAGGTAAAAATGATATGGAGAGACCAGTTAGGAAGTTCTTACAGTCATCTACAGGAGAGACTGAGCTTGAACTTGGGAGACAGCACTGGGAAGGTGGCTGGGGATACCGCATCTGCTAAAAGGGACAACTCAGCAGGATGTGTGCCAGATTTAGTCGTTCCATCCCAGGCCCTGATTTGCTGTTCAAAGTCAAGCTGCATAACCTGGGTCTGCCTACCTGCTACCGGCTTCTCTTCATTTCCCAGTTTCCTTCCATCTAATTCAATCCACAAATACTGTGAAACACTGACTACGCACGAAGCGAGACTCTTCAGGAGAAAAACAGACCTCTTCAAAGAGTATTCATTTTCATCTCCTTAATTCCCTGTTGCTAAAACCAGGAGGGTATGTTCTTTGTTCTCCTTAGATTAAGTCGGAAATTGTGTCCTTAGTACAGCAGAAACTCTGGAACGGTATGACTGTCTCAGGGGAGAAAGTGGTAGTCTTGATTCTACTCCTGTTACCGAACCAGACCCATTTTGCCTGATGCACAGCAAGCCAAAACGCTGACGCCAAGGTTTGAAGCAAAGAGAGGGTTTACTCACAAGGTAGCCAAGCTAGAAGTCTCAGATCCACCTTCCCAAAGGCAAGGAGCTGGAGTACTGAGGGGGATAAAGAAGCACGGCAGTTTGAGGCGTGGGGAGCGTGGAGAAAGGTGACTGAGAAAAGGTGTGGGAATCATCGTTCCGCACAGGTGTAACGAAGCTACTGGCCTCCGCATGTTAAAAAACCGGAGCGCTTGGTATGATCTGAGGGTGGAGTTTTCAGCCCTCTGACGTAAAAAGGTCATCTAGGGGACACTCGCACATGCCCAGATGGCGGGTTGGCGGTCCTATCCAGTCTTCACAGGCTCAGCTTGAACTAGGCACAGCTGACCCCAAGTTCCTGGCAAACAGCTCGGGCAAACATCTTATTGTTTCAGCTATGTGCTGCTTGGAGGACAAATTTTTGTATCCACAATTAAAACGACCTTGATTAGTGAAGGCAGGTTACAGGTGAAATGGATTTAATTTAATGATGATCCACGGTTGCACTTCTATGTTTGGGAAGAATTTTTGTAAGGTTTTCTTTTGTCCAACAGTGTTATTCAACACTGTCAAATATCAGTAGAGCTTAGAGGAACTCGATTTAAACTGTTACTGTCTGGGCTTTTATTAGGTGAAGGTCTTTTGTTGCCAGTGGGTATTTTTGTCATTTTAAGATAACATCTATTTTCAAAAACAGATTTCAGCTCGTCAATGATCAACTTTTCCCCCGAAAGTAAATATATTAACTAGAAACTAATCAAAATTTAAAATAGCAAATTTACATAATTTAAAAGTGTGTTTCAAAGTTTTATTACAAACAAAACTTTAATATTATATAACTCCTATAAATTAACAACTCTCAAATAATTGTAATAAAAGGGGGCCAGCCATTAATCAAATGACTAAAACTCTGTTTAAGATATAATTAGTTCATCTGATTAAAACAGTAAACGCCCACTGGTAATTACTGAATTATCACTCACATTATTTTGTGAATTTCATAATTGATAATACTGAAAAGATTATAATTAATTTTTCAAAAATTCTATGAGTACCATGGATAAAATCTTAATGTGAGTTGACTAAACTCTCTAGTCATGCCCTTAACAAAAAATGATATACATTTAAAGTAAAAGTGACAAGTGTAGGTGTCGATTGAAATTCATTAAAAGCTCGAAAATTTTCATTCAAGCATAGGTGCCTTCTGCAAAACACACAAATATATAAAAATGAGCTGCAAAGTTATTAATCATATTGTATAGCAGATAATTAATAAAGGATTACTTCAGTAATTTAAATAAAGCAAAAGTAGAAAATAAAATTACACAACTATAAACTATAATTATAAATTGTAAGTTACTTTAATTCAAGGATTTGAATCCATGAAGTGTTTGAAGATTTATATTTTAAAAAAAAATCTTTATTTGCATGCATTGTTTAACTTTCTAAAGTTTCAAAATTTTCACATCTAGTCTGCAAGTTCAATTATTTTACATCCTAAACGTCTTTCCCTCATTTTCATGTTTATGTATATATAATATTAATACATAGAAACCTAGCTGTACTTAAGAAGCTTTTTCAACTCCTGCAAGAACCAGTCTGAAAGCTCACACAGTACATGCACTTAAATTGTTTACTGACTTCTCACGCTGTGTTATAATTACTTGCCCATTTGCCTCTTTTTGTAGATAGATACAGATGTCACGGTTATGCTGTTAATGTACATAATTACTTCAGTGAATAATTTTATCTGTAGTATGGTTAACCTATCCTTGTGATTTTACATCTTATTTTAGAACGATTAAAAGAACAATGGCTATATCTGATTCTGGATAGACCCTATTGAGCATCTGGTCCCTGGACTCATGCCTAAGCAGGAGAGATTCTCTCTGACCCCTTCGGTATTGAGAAAAATGTGGATTTAACAGTTCACATGCAAAATTCAGATTGTATTTTTAGCTCAAATACACAGAGAACAGCTGGAGCACACATTTAAAACCCATATGCTGATGGTGCTCTACAAAGTACAACATCAATAAAGTAGTTGGAAATTTGAAGGTTTATTGCAGATATTAACAATGTGAAATAAACACATACTCCTCTTTTAAGAATACCTGTTACAGCTGCCCAATGTAAATTATATAAAAGATGATTATATATGAACACATTTTATGTGGCAGATTTTCAACTTCTGAGGAAAATTTATCTCTAGATATAATATTTATAATAGTAATACATATATATCATGCCCTTAGTTGAAAATAAAACACATTTTCATCTTTTAGATCATATGCTTCTAATATTATGGCTATAAATATGAGAAATATATTTTCTAAATACCAGCTTTACACTGTGACCAATTACAGTATGAAATATTTTTTGCATACAAGAGTATTTAGAGATATATATTTGGCAGTGATGCAATAGACTTTTGCTGGGGAAATTTTTAAGGAAAATAGCTAATAAATTGTACTATTTTGCCCAAACAGCTCTTTGCTGAATAGAAATTTAAATAAAGGAGAGAACATAGCTCACAAAATTTCATGGAATGGAAATGAAGTCAAAAGAAAATGCAAAAGATATAAAGTAGATGTAAATCATTCATCAAGATAAATGTCATCAGTCTCTATTAATTGGAATGTAAACCATAAAGATGCTACTAGAACACACTTTGCACATGTTTGAGAAATAAGCATATGTTTTGCTCTAAAACCAACCATACTACAAGCATACCAAGGAATAGGTGTATGGAGTACCAAGTAAATGTCTGATCACAAAATACTGTGTCAGGAGGAAAATGAGGGAACATATGAGTTTGCTACCTGTCAAGTCCATTAGCTCCATAAGTTCTTTTCTACTGTATTCTACTTAGTTCACTTATTTCTATTTTTCTCTGCCACCAGCTCTGTTACTTGTCTAGTCTTTGGCTGTATCAACTAATAAATACATTGATTTTTAGCTTCTGCCTGCCCTACTGTCTTAATTTTTTTTAAGATTTTTTTGATGTGGACCACTTTTAAAGGCTTTATTGAATTTGTTACAATATTGTTTCTGTTTGATGTTTTGGGTTTTTGGTCACGAGGCATGTGGAATCTTAGCTCCCCAACCAGGGATCGAAACTGCACCCCCTGCATTGGAAGGCAAAGTCTTAACCACTGGACCACCAGGGAAGTCCCTACCCTACCGTCTTAGAAATAATTATACCCTCCTCTTTTTTTATTTTACAAAGTGAGTTCTAGCTGCTAGCCCAGCAGCAGGTGGTATGTATAGGAAATATTAGGACAGTTACATAGACTCAGGAAACTACAAAATGGTACTATTTAAAGTCATTCCAGGTATGCAGTGAAATTTAAATGGTGCTGTTTTTTCTTCATCTATACCCCTTTTCCTGACTTGTTCTCTTAAACATTTCTTTGGAAGACTTTCTGGTTGGTTGGTTTGTTACTAATGACCCTCAAACAATACCAAGCCACTGAAACTATTACTCAGATTTTGGCTGGTGTTGGTTTGCAGTTGGGTCAAATAGGATTCTCAGTTTTTCAAAATCTGCCTGCCATCCTTTGCAAAGAGAGAATTTCCTTATCAATCTAAGAGTTTTCAGACCACTCCTGTAAAGTAACACAGATTTCTGTGCCTAAAAGTTCCAAAGTCTTCAGCCCTTGGAACTTCTTACATACCGTAAGCCCATTTTTCTATATCCTATTTGGGTTTCTGAGATGTGATTGACAGCTAATTGTTAAAGCTGGTTCTACCCATATATGATGTTCACATCATTTATTTATTATTCAAAGCCTGTTTGTGATGGATCTTGAAAGAACCAATCCCAAATGTCCACTCTGTGTGTCTCATTGGGACCCCTACTGACAGTTAATTCCCAGCTGGTTCGCAGAACTGGAAATTCCTTTCCCCTGTTAGATCTCACACTAAATTTCACTTTATAGTTATGTTATATCCTTACTTCTCAACTCATTGAGACAAGTAATAATTAAAACAACTTACATACGATGAATATCCAAGGCTTATTTTGCATCCAGTTATCATGTCTGTCTGTTTACCCCGACTGAACATAATTCACTAGAGCAGAAGTGACAGGCAAGAAGAATGTCTACTGTTGAAGAAAAAGGTAACTCAGGGAAAACTAGTAACAGTTTTTCTATTGTCTTCCAACATCCTCTTCATTCTTAATTTTTACTAGAATCGTTTTTCTTTAACTTATTCAACAAATGCAGGAAACTCTGCTTCCATTTCCCTTCTAGAAGTTTCAGTGAATAGTTGAGAGAGAGTTGTAGCATAACTGGACAGTACAGGATGAGGACATTATTGGTTCACTGTGGTCATAGGGAGGGAGGATTGCCTTAGGGACCATCCCTGGCCCAGGGAAGATATCGAGGAAAGAGTTCTGTTACTAGAACTGGAGTTTTTATCTCTCTCCCGCACAGCTGCGGTTGGCCACCTACTTCTGTTTTCTCAAACTACTACATGAGTGTTATGGACCATGCTATTTAAACAACAGTAGTCTCTGCAGCATGGACATATATACACTACCAAATGTCAAATAGATAGCTAGTGGGAAGCAGCCGCATAGCACAGGGAGATGAGCTCGGTGCTTTGTGACCACCTAGAGGGGTGGGATAGGGAGGGTGGGAGGGAGACGCAAGAGGGAGGAGATATGGGGATATATGTATACATATAGCTGATTCACTTTGTTATACAGCAGAAACTAACACTACATTGTAAAGCAATGATACTCCAATAAAGATGTTAAAAAAAAACAAAACAGCAGTATAGTTGAGAGATAATATATTTCCCTTCTTAGTGAAGTGAATATGAAATAGAAATAATAAAATTAGGATTAAAATGTGCTCTGTCACACAAAAGTAACTACCAGTGAACAAGTGAGTAGAAACATGTCTACTTAACAGAGGAAAAAAAAAATTAAAGTTCAAGGTATTCTATCTACATATGTGGTTGTGATAATATAGAAAATAGAAATCCTATATATTTTTACTTAAATAGTGATTCAAATATTTTAAGAGGAAATATTTTCTAAGATTTTAAATTCATAAGAAAATTATTTATTTTCAGCTTCTCTCTACCCTGGCTGGCTCCAAAGTTTAGAAAGCCAAATAAATGTTTTTTCAAAGTAACCTGGGTTGACTTGTTATAGAGTCAACTAACTCATTCTCTTGAGGGACAGACTTCAATGTTCAGAGAATACAAAACATGTTTAGACCCAGCTTCACCTCACTCCAGAGAGGAGAGATACTTCTCACTTGTGAACTCTTTATCAAAGCATGTTTAGCTTCAGATTTTTAGATTCAGAGAAAAATGCAATATAAGATTCTGGTATGTAAAATAATTATGTAAAATTCTGTTAGCTAAAATTATTCTCGGCATTCTGCTAAATAAAATGTCTGAGTTATTCCAAAGTGCCCTCAAATTTTGTTCCCTTTCACCTTTGTGACATGTTTTTTATGACAGTGGATTATTTCTACTCATACACTGGCATGACTGATGTAATGCTTCCTTATACTGACGTTGAAAGTTAACGAGGGAGGAGAGTATATTTCCAGATATTTTGAAAATATTAATCTCACAGTTTCTCAAGGAATTGGGAACATGGGGAGTGTAGATACTTAGGACAACAAATCATCCTAACTGCACAGTTCAGTCATTAGTAGCAAGTTCTTCCCTTATCATCTTTCATGGCCATTTTCACAAGTTGCCTCAGAAACCTTCACTTGAACCTGACTCATACTGTGGCCCTGCTGGGTTAATTGACCATAATGTTTCAGATTCTTATACGTTAAAATAACAAATAACCCTTTGAATGACATCTAGGCAGTAGGGATGACAGGCAATCAACAATATCCTCGGGAAGGACATGTAACTACAGTACCTGAAATGCCCAAGGATCACTGCTGTCATGAGTAACTACTATAAATGCTGCCTCCGGGAAATGTATTTATGTAAATCCGCACAAGAATCTACTGACAAGCAGCAGAAAAGTCAAGGCCTCCACTATGACATGTGGAAGTGTGTATACCAATCAAGAGAAAATCCAGAGTCAGTGTAAAATGTTATTAAAGCCAGGGGGTCTAAAATTTTTCAGAGAGAACGAAGTCACTTCACAGTGAATTTCAAGTAATAGTCCATCCACTCATTGTAACAGAAAAGTGAAATAATAGAGGTCAAATAAAGGATCAAAGGTCAATATTATTTGGAAGTCCATTATAAATTGTGAAAAATAATGTATTGCATGAATCAAAAGGCTGCAATAAATTTATAAACTTCTAAAAAGTTAAAGTGACATGTTTCTCAGATAAGAATTAGAAAATTTATTCCCTTATTTATTAATGCATTAAAGGAATAGTGTATAAAGTACTGTTCTCACTCTCAATTAGGCAAATAAATACCTTTATTTCCTGTTTAATACCCATACATTCCAGTTGTCTAAAAAAAGTTTTAAAAAGTAAAATATTATTTTTTTCCTAACAGTACTAAGAGAAAAAGCATATATTTTACAGAATATATGTATTTGACATTCTCTAAAAAAAAGAAAGACAGGAATTCAATAAAGAAAGGAATTATTTCCAAAGTTTAAGATGAAAATGTTTTTGAATAATAATGGCACCTATATTTCTACAGTATTGCTATTATCACATTAATTCCACAAAACATTTAAACTCACTTCATTATTCACTCACAGCAAAAATTTTGTTTTCTTATAATTCCCGAATCGAGTAAATCCTAATTGAAATAGGCTGTGAGTACCTTTGAAAATGCTTTGAAATTCTAACCTAGAATTAATGATCTGGTATCAATAGTACTTATTAAACTTACAAAATAAAACTACATGGTTCATTAAAAAAAAACAACAACAGATGTTTTAAAATAGCATATAATTATATTTAAAATTATGACATATGAAACAGTGGAAAAATAAAGTATGTAATTTAGGAAAATTGTTGAAATGTTGCAATTAAAATATTAAATGAAATATACATATATATCCTGAAAGGAAAAAATATTTCATGAAATATGTTTCTAAAAGTCTTAACAAAATATGGAAACTGACTAGATGAGTGTGATTTTCTCAGAAATCTGAGTAGTAGAAATATTATTTAATACATGATGTAGGCTATAGTATGTTAGAAGAAATGATCTATCGGGGTGAGGTCAAATATGGAAGGAGGGAAGTATATTAATTAAAGATATGGAACATTTACTCTGTGCCGAAAATATTCAGGAACATTAACTCATCTAAAATTGCAGCAACACTATAAATGAAAACATCCGCCAATTTACACATGAACTCAACTTAAAATATTCTAGGAAGATTTCCCTGACTAATGCTCTCTACATTTTCCTTTCTGAGATATTCATTTTGCCCTTCCCTTGCAGGTAAAGCTAGCTAGCTATATATTTATCTACCTGTCTATCTGCCTACATACCTTCCTATCTATCACCTTTTCATTTTGTTTTATATTCTGCTCTGAAAAGCAGAGAAAGACAACAAGAAAATATTCTTACATTAAAATAAAATTTTTAAATAAAAATATTTAAAATTCTAAATAAAAATTTGAGATGAACTGGACAAACGTTTGAGAAACATTTCCAGAAAGAACAGCAAAAAGACAAAGATAGAAAGTAGGACAGAAAAGATAACAGTAGAAGGTTGGTCCAGAAAGAATTACAAAGATGATGAGGATGATATTGGGAAGAAAAATATATTTCAAAAACATTTGCTAGAACGGAAGAATGTCAATCTTTAGTATTGAAGCAGAAATAGTTGTTGCTTCCAATGATTAAGCACTTTACATTCTACCATCAGAAAAACACAAACATGTACCATTTTATACACTTGAGATAAATCTAAAATAATACGATTGTCCTGATTAGTTCTTGAATATTTCCCATATCTGGCTTCCTAATAAAAATAATTATATGCCTAATTTTTGCTATACTGATGTCTGAAAATAAGTCAGGCCCTCTGTGAATATGATAATCTTGTGAGAAAGTTGCTGTTTTCCACCATGTATAGACTAATTAAATTTGAATATTTCACAGGTTTGTTTGTTTATTTTGTTTGGTCCTTTAAAACTTGTGTTTTCTATTTGGCAAGTTAGTTCTTCTGAATTCTGACTCCCCTGAACTCTGTGTAACTTCTTTTCTTTCTGAAATACTTATCTCTGTCTCTCCTTTTGACCCCAAATTGAAGGGAACCATACCAATATATACAACCACAAAATTTTAGATACTGTGGATCAAAAGAAAATACTAAAAGCTTTCAGACGACTCAGAAACAAAGAACACACACACACACACACGTAATATATCAGGATCAGAAATCAAAGTGGATAGAGCATCTCAAAAATAAGATGCTAGAAGACTATAGAATGCCTTTAGTATTTTGAAGGAAAAGCATTTTCCCCCTAGACATCTAATTAGTCAAATTAACTAAGAGTGACACTAAACTAAAAGCATCTTTTTGACATACAAGTCTCAAAATTTATCCCCCATATACTCTTTCTCAGGAAGTTTGTGAAGGAGCTCCACCAAAATGAGAAATTAAAACAACCAGAAACAGATGCCAAGACACAGGAGACCTCATATGAGTACAAGGAAAAGAAAGCTCACAGCCTGATGGAGAAATTAAGTCCTACCAACGAGGCAGTGGGCCTAAGGAACAATCTGTTTTTGAATGTGCTACCTAAGTCTTCTGGAGTCATTTCTTCAAAAAGTGAGGAAGAAAGCAAGAAGAAAACACATGACTTCATGAATGTGACCATCTGTCCTACCAAGAGATGAATTGTTAGGAATCCTGGCATCCTCTTCCAAGGTCCACCAATCCAGAGGAATTAGAGAAGAAACAAAAGAAAGAAAAAAGAATGACACAAACATGGTGAAAACCTTCTGGGGTCAAGGGGAAGTGGTCTGTTCTAAGCTTGTTTCATGAATCACCTGGGGCAGGAGACAGAGGACCAGGCTATGGGAGAACAAGAATCTTGAATGTTTGTTCCTGTCCCCTTAATTATTGGGGACAGAATAGTTCCTGCTGTCAGCTATGACCTCGGGTGCAGGTGTTCTGGCAGTAAAGACTAGAAAGCCTCAAAAGCTCAAAAAATCGCTGCGAGAAAGTGAGAAAAACTCATGACGGTTATTCATTCACTCATCTTCCTCAGAGATCCAGGGCTGGTGAATTACAACCTAAAGAATGTCGCCCTCAAATGCTGTTTTGCTGAAAGTGCAAATGGTGGATGAAGTCCTGAATTAGGAATACTTTTGGGGGGGTGGGAGTGGAGACTGGTTTTTCTGGTGCCTCTGGGTTCCCCACCCTAGAGGCAGCCATCCTCTGCTCCCTGAATTCTTAAGGGCAAACAGGACTTGGAGTGGGCTTCTTGCTCTCTTGAGCCTGACCTAGCAGTCCATAACCCTCAGGGAAAAAGACAAGCCGTTCGAAGGACATACTATTTCAAAAAGAAAATAACGTATTGGATTACAGGTGTTATGAATTTGATCATTCTTATAAGTATTTTACGGTTCTTCTGGAAATTTTGGAAAAGAACTAAGGGTACAGAGAACATAAAACAAATGTGAAACTGAGGCAATCATTAACATCAAAGAGAGAAAAAGTTATAAAATACAGGACTTAAAATTATAGTCTGCTATGTGGTTAAACTTGAAACAGTAGCTATGTCGTCAAAATAAGGTGAGCACTGAAAATTGATTTCAGCAAAATGTTTGATATATTCTATAATGGGAGACTGGGAGCACGGGATGGGGGCATGTGCGTCAAAGTGTTGGGCAGAAAGTAAATAAACATCTAAAATGGATACACTGAGAAATAGTAGTAAAAATATTCCATTTATAAATATAAGGGTAAACTCCAGAAGGAATAGCTAAGAAAATGCAAGCTATGCAGCAACATGGATGGACGTAGCGATTATCATACTAAGTGAAGTAAGTCAGACAGAGAAAGACAAATATCATATGGTATTACTTATATGCAGAATCTTAAAAAATGATACAAATGAACTCATTTACAAAACAGGAACAGACTCACAGACATAGAAAACAAACTTATGGTTACCAAAGGGGAAAGGTAGGGGGGGAAGGGATAGATTGCGAGTTTGGGATTGACATGTACACACTGCTGTATTTAAAATTGATAACCAGTAAGGACCTACTATACAGCATAGGAACTCTGCTCAATATTCTGTAATAACCTAAACGGGAAAAGAATCTAAAAAAGAGCGGATATATGTATATGTATAACTGAATCACTTTGCTGTACACCTGAAACTAATACAATATTGCATATCAACTGTAGTCCAATATAAAATAAAAATTTTTTAAAAAAGCAAATGAAAGCTATTGCTCTGGGGAGCAGGACATAGGTTGTGGGAAAGGATGAGACTGAAATTTCTTATTTTCCACTATAAGCCTGGTTGTAGTACTATTTGATTTTTAAACTACTTATGTGTGATATGCTGATAAAAATAAAAAGTCAATAAAGCTCTATTATTAGTTCATTGACTACCTGCAAAGCAGTTCGGTTTTTGTCTGTCTTTTAAAGTAGCTAAAATACAGTGACAGCTTACTACAGAAACCTCATCCAAGGAAACGCAGAGCAAAGTCCATTGTTGCAAGTATTTTAGAAAATACATTTTTACAACAGAAAGAAAACTGTTTTAAGTCTTATATGACAAGGAAACAGGCTTCTCTGAAACCCCAAGGAATCAGTAACTAGTGAAATTCCTACTCTCGACTGACTAGAAAGCAGGAAAGCAAGATCATCCTCAATCCTGAATGGAGTGTAGAAAAGGAGGCCAAAGACATCTCATCCAATTTAAGCTAGAAAAGAGATTACTAGGCTTGAGTTTACATTAGCTTTTTATTTTGTTCCCTATTTTGAAATGATTGTACTTAATCATGAAATATAATGTGAATAAATTGTTCCTAGCTGACTTACAAACAAACATTCATATATGTAATGTTAGTGGTATATTTGTTTTTAGTTATTAGTTTATTAGTTTTAAAACCAAGATAAGACCAAGATCATTTCCTGGGAGCAACACAGCCCAAGCACCTATAGGTAGAAATACAGTAGGGAGAGAAATCTGATCCCTAAGCAAGGCCTTCAGGACTTCTGCTAGCCCTGGAAAAGCATCAAGATTACAAGAAATAGGAAGTTATAAATCATGGAAATTGCTAGGATTAAGGAATTTTAGAGCCAGAAAGGAACTTAGAGATGGAAAAATGAAATCGAAATGGGAAAATATCAATATTCTACCCTTACATTTGGTGCAATCTAGGGATAGAACATCCATAGTCAAGGAAATTACAGAATTGAGTTCAGTTTAACAAGTGTACACTAAGCAACTTCCATTTACAGGCTCTGGTCTAGAGACTGCAGACATAAACTCTCACTCATTCATCAAATGTACGAAGGCCAACTACGTTCCTGGCTTGCTCCAAATGGTGGTGATAAAACAATGAACCAAATAAGCACATTTTCTTCCTCCAGTGATTAATATGGCCAATCCGGCAGGTAAGCAAACTATTAAAGTATGATGAGATTATGTAGGGGAAGGGAAATGTTCTCTGTGGGTGCGGAGAAAAAAGCCTAACACAATCAAGGCATCAGGGAACTTTCACAGGCAGCAACCCAAAGGGTGAAAGGCAGAGTTTCCTGTCTTTAAGCAATTCCTGGGTTAACCAGACACCTCAGCCCAAATGTATGGCTTGACTGAGGAATTAAGATATGTATAACTTTTTACCATTCAGCTTGGCTATCTGTTGTCAGCAGCACATTACTTAATGATAAACAAACTGAAAGAAACCAACTTTCTCTACACAAGATTATACAATGATGGCTGATTCGAAATCAAGACCAAATCAAGACCTCTTGGTTTGCATGCAAATTTTCAACTACTCAGTACATTTCACAACTACAGGGGGAAAAGCAGCTCAAAATGAAATTAGAAGATAATATGTAAGAAACCACCATTTACAACTCCATTAATAAGTACTTATTGTCTTTGATGACTCAGCAAAGGGCAAAAGCACCAAACCCCTTCAGCTTGGTTTATGCTTCTCATTTCATGGCACCCTGGATGTCTTCACTGCTTGAATAAATGTTGCAAGCTAGAAGTCTTGTGCCCCACTGAGCTTTCTATTTCAATATGCAGAAATAATTTCTGTACAGTGATGGTTCTAACAATAAGAGTGGCTAGAGAATGACATTAACTTTGCTAATTACTCTGAGAAGAAGAGAACCCAATTAACTTTGCATTGTATTGTATTGCATTGTTTCCATCTTTCTTTTTGTTTTTTCAGATGTATTTCCTTGGATATTTTTTAAGAGAAGCTCAATGAATTTCAGAGTTTTCTGTGTGTTCCTTTCTCAGCAGAAGACCTTGGATGCTCAGAGCTTTTGCTTTGTCCCATCTGTGAAAGCCACCTGAGAGTAAGCCAAAGCTTTCTATGAATCACTGATGCTCCTTTCCACTACAACTGAAAAACAGGCTGAAGATGGGGTTTGTCCATTCTTTAAGACAGAAATAACCTAATTCATTGATTTTTTTTTTTTCATTGATGTTTTTTATGCTGCCAAAAAACCTGTTGAGACTACAGATAATAAAAGCCCTGAATAATGATTCCGGATATGCTAACTCTTCCCAGAAAGACATCTCCAGCCTCATAAAACATGGAATTTAACATAAAAAAAACATAGCTACTTCCCAGATGATATAATGTGCTTTAATCCGGAATATCCAGGGTCAGAATTTATTGAAGACAATCAAAAAAATTTTTAAGAATGAGCCAACAAGAAAGCATGCCAATTTAATTTCTTACCACTAAACAATGAGACATTTACAATAAGTGTAAAGTTTCAAACTTATAATTTGAGAGATCGGGTCCAATCATGTCATGCTCAAAATTGAATCTGTATCAAAAGTATTCTACAATTTAGGAAGTATGGGGTACTTAGAGATCATGTAACTTGAATTTTTTGAACAGCTTTATTAAGGTACAATTAATATATAACAAAAACTGCATCTTTTTAATATACAGGTATACCCCAGAGATGTTACAGGTTCAGCTCCAGACTGCAATAAAGCAAATATCACAAAAAGTGAGTCACACAAATTTTTTGGTTTCCCAGTGCATATAAAAGTTATGTTTCATTAAAGGTAGTCTATTAAGTGTGTAATAGCATTTTTATTACATCTAAAAAATCATTGTACATAACTAAAAAATACTTTAGTGCTAAAAAATACTTTATTGCTAAAAGAATGCTAACCATCATCTGAACCTTCAATGAGTTGTGATAGTAACATCAAAGATACTGATTACAGATAACCATGATTATATTTCATTAATATAATAATAATGAAAAAGTTTGAAATATTGCAAGCATTACCAAAATGTGACACAGAGACAAGAAGTGAGCAAATGCTTTAGGAAAAATGGCACCTATAGCTTGCTTGATGCAGGGTTGTCAGAAACCTTCAATTTGTAAAAAACCCAGTTTTTACAATAAAGCAAAGCTCAAGAAAGTGAGGTATGCCTATATATAATCTATTGATTTGGCCATATGCATACACCCGTGATACCATCATCAAAATCAAGGTAATACACATATCCATCACCTCCAAAAGTTTTCTTGTATCTTTTGTGTGTGTGTCAAGAACCCTCCCAACAAAAAAGCCAGCTGCATGATTTCTACTTTAATGATCTTTTCAGTATGTCACACTGCTTGTTATACGATTTGTGTGAAACTACACCGAAGGGCTAATTTTAAATAGCTACACAAATCTAGTTTATAATTTTTGATTAATTGGATTAAAAGTGATTTGATGAACACATTTTACCAAGTCAAAGCTACACAAAACTAATCAATCTGTGTCAGCTACTGATGTCTTCCTTAAAATTGGCACTCTTGTGTATGATTCTTAAATTCCAGAGTAAAGTGCATCAACATCTACAACATGAACTATTTCACACCCATCCTCATTGTTTCCATGACGCTAAAGAATCACTGAGTTCAGTGAAAAAACTAGCTAGAACAGATGACCTTTTAGCTACAGTGGAATTTCAAAAGAATAAAATAGATTTTGGGGCAAAATTATCAGTGAAGGGGGAAAATCATATTCCTAAACCAAAAAGAAAATCTCTTTTATTTTTGGAGTTAAATTCCAAAGATTCTATACAGTTGTTTCAAATTTTTCATCTATATCTTGCCACATATGCTTTAAGAATATTTTTCTCAAGCACTTGACTATAGCATACTTATTTCCAGGTTCATCCTAACTCATAACAGGACAGTCCCAAAAGCATCTAAGTGTAGTTCACTGCACTCATGAGAATAGCTAACTTTATTTATTTAAGCAGACCTTGATATGGAGACTAGATTGCCACCTTAGGTTTATTAGATGATTCTGTTTACAGAGCACTATGCATTTCCATAGCCAAGTTGGTTTAAAAATCTTTAAATGTTATTTATCTATTATATTTGTTAAATTACTAGATGGAACTACGTGGAAAGTAATTATATGTACCTTGAAGGGTAATTACACAATTTTATTGATAGTAGGATTGGTGTAGCCTAATAAACACTGACATAATTTGCAAAAAAATCAGAAATTTCTACCTTGTTTTCAAGCAAACTTCCCTGTCAAAAGACAGGCATAAATGAAATGGCACAGGAAAGCATTCAGAAGGTGGGTACTTTCCCCACTAAACTACCTCCTTACCGTGTCCTTTTCCCGCCATATCTCTGAAAATTATTTCATCCCTTTCATCTCCCCAAGTAAAGTTGCCACCTTCCTTTTCCATGCACCATTTTTCTTGTTTTTCTCACTGTTTGCACCTCACTCTTCAATGCAAAGGTCACAAACAGTTGGAAGTCTGTGGCACCCACCTGTTCCCAAGTGTATCTTCTTGGTCCCTTCTTCCTATTTTCCCAGTCTACCTTTTAGTCCATGCATTGATTTGTCAAAAAGCTTCCAACAGGCGTAACCTGACAACACTTTGCTTCAGCTGTCCAGAAACTCTCTTGATATTTCCAATAAGTCTTTTCTGATGCCTCTGCAATGGTCACCTGGAGGAACCCAACCCCAAATCCCTTGTTGACAACATGCGATTTCCAAGGAAGTTATCATCCTAGAGTCAAACTTTGATCAATGAGGAATGGGAGCCAGTGAATAAATGCTCCTCCCTCATTTTTTGTGGGACAGATAGTTCTAAGGTCCAGTCTACATTGCTTTAGTCAAGATCAAGCCCCATGGACCAGCAAGAGAAACCACTCTTGCATTTGGATTTCTCTCCATCTTTGTTTCATTTTCTCCAGTCCTCTACTTCTGACCCTGAGATTTCTTCCCAAAATAAAACTAATTCCTGTAGGCCTTTATCTTTGGCTCTGTTTCCTGGGATCTGACTCCTTAACTGACCGAGGTCCTTGAACTTTTGCAAGGAACTTGTCCTCATCAATTTCTCATGTCTAATCCTTGTCTATTTATCTGACAAATAGTTATATAATACATGCAGCATGTACTGTTTTAAGGATCATAAAGTATTAACTCAGTTAATTCCTCAAAAACCCTATGAGGTAGGTACTACTATAATCACTAATTACAAATGAAGAAATAGGCACAGAAAGTTTAAATAACTTTCCCAAGATCATATATCTGGTCAGTGGGGCAGCCACGGTTCCAAATCATGCAGTCTTGCTCTAGAATACACAGTCTACAAATAAGCTGGAATCTTCTTGATTGCTGTTGTAACTCCATTATAGTGAGTGATATGTCAATAAGGGCCTTACTCGTCTCAAGTATGTGTTTGTTCAACTTTCTGAACAAAATCTTATTAGATTTGATAGTCTTTACATGGCAACCTCAGGTCAATGATCAAAAAAGCACATCCTAATATGCAAATGCTCATTAAGTCTTTGCTTATGCCATGTTTGCTGATGTCCCATTGGCCAAAGCACATCACACACGGCCAAGTCCAGAGTCATTGTGAGAAAGGAATATATAAGAGCATGGATGACAGGAAGTAGGAGAGTTTTTTTTTTTTAATGTTTACTTTGAAGTTAATAAGTTCTTATGTGTAAATACAATAAAAATAACGCGAATGGAGACTAATGTTGTACTGTTTGCTACCATGATAGACAGAGACAGATCAATGGAAAATGCAAAACAACTCACTGAAACATTTTGGTATGTTTAATGCACCAGAAATTTATTATAATGACTAAAGAGAAGAGTAATTGCCATGATGGTCAGGCTTTTTAAAAAGTGTTTTGGAAATTGGGTAAAGAATAATGAAGAGACAAAAGTAGAAATGTTTCAATAGTAATTTTGTTCATCTTCCCTTACCTAGAGAAGATGGCATAAATTACTTTTAGCCAAAAAACTACTTCTGCTACTTCTGAAATTCTCATTTAACAATTCTGAATTTACCCCATTTTTATTTAAGTCCTTCATAGAAATATGAGATATGACACTTTTACTAACGCTTTGAAATGCTCAAATAAAAAGCACTACTAAACAGTAATTAAATGCATTGCATCATTACCTTTTATAGTTGCTATAGGCAATTTGAGTGTATTTTTTTTTTTGCAGTATACAGGGATATGCTCAGTTAAAAAGCAAAATCATTATAAGACTGATTGGTCTCAACATTTTCTAAGCAGAAATTTAAGATTTTTTATTCTCATTCAAGAAGTCAGCATTCTCAGAAAACACATTAAGTTCAACATATTCAGCTGTTTTTAAGTTACCTGAAAAGGGAAAAAAATGCACTTTCTTGTTCTAGAAAAAAAGAATTGCAGAAAGCCTGTACATAATTTAAAAACAGCCTACATCTATAACTTCAGGCTCTCTAAGTGTTGATTATTCAGTAGGAAACAAATGCTTAGCTAAATTTGAAAGCTACAAAAAAATCCTATTATGAAAGTGTTTCCCTTTTATAAGGCTGACTCCTTTTTATATTTTTGAAATGTATACAAAATCTCAAGGTGTGACCCAAATTTTGGTCCCAAGCACTTACAAAAGTATACTAAGTGATCCTCAGGTGATTTTCTTGTTAATCTACATGTCGGAGTTTAAGAAGGGGAGAGGAAATCTCTTAGGTGAGGATGTAATGTCCAGAAAAAGGCCAGTTTCAGTATTGGCTCTTCTTCAAACAGATGTGACAATGGAAGCCCTTTCTGCATCGTCTTATAGCAACTCAAAATGAACAGCTTTTACTTTTTTGAGAAAATTCACTGGGGATTCGGAGAACAGGAATAGGAAGAAGTTGCCATTAGTCAGATACCCTAAGATCACAACAGTATTTTTAGGGTCTCACCTCCAATTCAAGATTAACTCTCTACCTTCTCAAGATCAACGTGTCTACATTATCTCTGGAACAGCTGATTGGTTCAAGTTACATGTACACCTCCTCCCACCAAAGATCTGCCTCCTAGTCATCACAGGGAGAACTTCTCTAGGGAAGCGTCGCACAAGCTCTGGAAATTGGAAGGAGCCCATTAGCAGGAGATTCCAAGGTCCTGTGTACCCAGAGCATGCTTTCAAAGAGGGGTATGGAGGCACAACTCCAGAGAGACAGATCTCCTAGGTCCCATCTACTCTGTGCCACTTGGGGTACAGGCAGAGGGGAGTCACATAGAGTCAGAGCAAACCCCGCAAGAGCAGGGCTCATGTCAGTGGCTCTGACTGCTCAGTCTAAATACAGTAATCTTGCTCTACTGCAAATTCGTCCTCTTCCTTACACGTCTTTCTCTATCTCTCTCTGCTTTCTTGATTTCCCTAAAAGGATTACTTTTGGAATGTTTATAGGACATTTGTTTCCCCTGAACAAAGTTTACTCCTTTATTTGCCATATATGAATCCTATGTTCACGTCATTCAGCTGAGCAATATTTTAAAAATAACATTAAACACAATTCTACATTTAAACTATGCCTTGCAATATGTATCCTGTCATCATAAGTCAATGGTTAAGAGCTGAGAGTCACATGGCCTTCGTTTAAATACTGGCTACACTATGTACAGTTTGACTGATATTAAGAAAGTTATATATCATTTCTGTGCTTCATTTCTCTCATTTGCCAAATAAAGATAACAGTATCTACTCCACAGGGCTCACACAAAGGTAAAATAAGTTTAAAATATAAAGCACTTGAAATAGTTTCAAGTAAACAGCAGGTACTCAGTAGAGGGTGGTTGCTGTTGATAACACCATCATCATCATTATCATCATCATATCATCTCCATCATTATCATCTCCATCATTATCATCTCCATCGTTATCATCTCCATCATTATCATTTTCCTCATTATCACCTAAGGCCCCGGTTCTTAACATTGCTTGCAAATTAGAATTAGCTCGGGGAGCTTTAAAAAAGGCAGCATCTCAAACCAATTAAGCCAAAATTTTAGAAGTACGACCCAAATATCAATAATTTGTAGTCTCACAACCAATAGTACTTTTTTCAGTTTCTTGCCCAGTTTCGTGACTGTGCCCTATTAGTCAGCCCAACATCTATTATGCATCTGTTACTGTTGCCCAGATTGCCCTCCATACTATTCTGTTATCAATATTTACTAAGTACTTACTCTCCATGCACTGAGCTGTATCTGGGATGTAGGGGTAGCTAACACAGGTAAGATGCATGCCCTTATGGTGGGAAAAATAAACCATTTACAGGGATAACAGACAAGCAAATACATATCAACATTGTGAAATTCCCATTAAGGAAAAAAAAAAAATGATGTCATAGGGGTAACTGCAAACATGGTAGAGGGAACTTAAAAGTAAGGTCTCATTTCTTTGCTTCTCTGCCCCTGGTAGCTTGTTAGAACTGCAGAAACTTGGACGCCACCCCAGGCCTATTCAGAATCTGCATTTTATGTTCCCCATAATCTAACTTCAACAATTATAAACTCATGGCCAATGTTTCTTTTATAGCCCTTGCTCTAATTATTTTGAAGCAAATCTTCAACATCTTATAAGTATATCTATAAATATTTTAGTGTGTATCATTAAAGATAGACTTCTCCTAGGTTTTTAATTTGAGTAACTGAGTAGATGCAGATACTATTTAACATGACGTAGAAAACAGAGAGTGAAGTTGACAGGGTGCTTGCGGAGACTGGCAGGAAATGATGAGGGGGACAAGGGTTATCCTTTAGACATAGTGCATATCAGACTCTTATTAGGCAACCCAGTAGAGCTTCAGGGATGCAGCTGGATGTATGATCCAAGAGATCAGGGGAGCCCTCAAGGTCAGGGTTATACAATATCTAGGTGGTATTTAAAGTTATATGACAGATTAGAAGGAGAGGGTAAACAGAGAGTGAAGGAAGTCTACTCCTAGGCACTTGGACGTGTAGATGACAGGAACAGAAGACCAAGCCAATCAGACTAGAAGAAAAAGAAGTGTGGAGCTGTATGTAAGGCCTAAGACAGGAGAAGGATTCCAGGAAAGAATGCTCCATGGTATTGAATGATGCAAAATAAGATGAGTACACATTACTGTCTGTTGGATTTGGCAACTGGTGACGTTAACAAAAGAGGTTTATGTGAAGAGGCCATAAACCAAAATGGAATGAGTGCTAGATTAAGCCAAGAGGCCAGCAGGGTTTCCTCAGAGTTTCACAACCTATGGATGTGTCCAGATCCAACACATGGTATGAGGAAAATACCAAAGTTTTTGAATTATTTCCTTTTTTCTATAAACTGGATAAAAGAATGACAATAAATGCAGATGAAATGGGAGAAAATAAAAAATAATCAATATAGACAACTCTTACGAGACATTTTGCCATGCAGGGAGCAAAATAATGAGATAAGAGCTGAGAAAGTTTATGGTGTCAAGTAAAGATTTGTGCTTTTAACTGTTTCCTTTTGATTTGTTAGTTTTTCTTTACTTTATGGATGAGAGATAATCATAGCATGCTGTATCCTGAGGGGAATGATTATGTAGAGGAGAGATGAGCGATGCAGAAAGAGAAAGGAGTAGCAGATACATTAAATCTTTAAGAGTGAAAAAGGGCAAGGGATTCAGAGCCCAAGTATGGGATCAGACTTAAAAGGAGAAGCAGCAACATTTTTTTTTCCCTATTGGATCCAGAGGAAAAAGGCAAAGGTTATGGATATGTGTGCTGCAAATCTGTAAATCACGTAGTGGGAAGGTGAGGGTGGTTGTCTCTTGTAGTTTTGTTTTCTCTGAAATGTCAGAAAAGTAGTTAAGTAAAAGAGTGGGAACTCCATTTTATTAGGAAGAGGTAGCAACATGGCTTACGACGTGGAGTGTCAATTTGAGAGGACCTGCTCAAGATTTTAAAGTAAAGCCAGTCAACCAGGTTGTGTGACTTTCTTCACCAAAATCTATCTGTTTAGGCAAAAGCAAAAAAAAAAAAAAAAAAGGTGAAGAGCTGGGTTAGGTCTATGGGGGTTTCCCCAGTTAATACAACGTGGGGGACGGGTAATAGATTTAAAGGAAATTTCCTTGGAAGTGAATAAGAGAAGCTTATAAGGGTCTCACCAGGGGACCTTATTTAATATCATTCAGAGTCCTGCATTAGGGCCCACATAAAGAGAGATCAAATCTAGATCTGCATACTTCAATAAGTTTAAATGAACTGACTTAAATGGAAAATAATATTATTTCATTGTCTGGTTTTCTTTATAAGGGCTGTCAGAGTTTCTCCTGAAGACATGCCAAAAACGATAAAATCTGTCAGAAGAAAATATAAAATGGACTAATAACTGATTAAGATTTGGAGAATAGAAATAGAAACTGTTCTGTATGCCTCCGACTTTTCATTATTCCTTCATCTGAGGACTGTAAGACTGTGGTTCCGTGAAGACTCTGGTTATGTAAACATGAGTCACACCATACACAGCAAAAGACACTCACTAATCCCTGCCCTGACCTTGCTGAGGCTGGTGCCCAGTGTGTGGTTTGGCTTGGAAGAACATTACTGTTGATTGTGTGGGCGAGAGTGCTCTGGTCCCCACAGGTCCCCACAGATGTCACAGGGAGGGTATTCTGGTTGGAGTTCACACGCCCACCACATGAGTGGTGACTGCTGCGGAGAGAATGCCAAATGGGTTCCTTTGAACAGACGAGGTAAAATCAATGGTTGAAGTCGTTCTTTTTTTTTCTTTTAACAACTTTATTGGAGTATAATTGCTTTACAATGGTGTGTTAGTTTCTGTTTCATAACAAAGTGAATCAGCTATACATATACATACATCCCCACATCTCCTCCCTCTTGTGTCTCCCTCCCACCTTCCCTATGCCACCCCTCTGGGTGGACACAAAGCACCCAGCTGATCTCCCTGTGCTATGCGGCTGCTTCCCACTAGCTATCTGTTTTACATATGGTAGTGTATATATGTACATGCCACTCTCTCACTTCATCCCAGCTTACCCTTCCCCCTCCCCATGTCCTCAAGTCCATTCCCTACATCTGCGTCTTTATTCCTGTTTTGCCCCTAGCTTCTTCAGAACCATTTATTTTTTCTTTAGATTCCATATCTATGTGTTAGCATATGGTATTTGTTTTTCTCTTTCTGACTTACTTCACTCTGTATGACAGACTCTAGGTCCACCCACCTCACTACAAATAAACCAGTTTCATTTCTTTTTATGGCTGAGTAATATTCCATTGTATATATGTGCCACATCTTCTTTATTCATTCATCTGTCGAAGGACACTTAGGTTGCTTCCATGTCCTAGCTATTGTAAATAGAGCTGCAATGAACATTATGGTATGCGACTCTTTTTGAATTATGGTTTTCTCAGGGTATATGCCCGGTACTGGGAGTGCTGGATTGTATGGTAGTTCTATTTTTAGTGTTTTAAGGAACCTCCATACTGTTCTTCATAGTGGCTGCATCAATTTACATTCCCACCAACAGTACAAGAGGGTTCCGTTTTCTCCACATCCTATCCTGCATTTATTGTTTGTAGATTTTTTGATGATGGCCATTCTGACTGGTGTGAGATGATATCTCATTGCAGTTCTGATTTGCATTTCTCTAATCATTAATGATGTTGAGCATTCTTTCATGTGTTTGTTGGCAATCTGTGTATCTTCTTTGGAGAAATGTCTATTTAGGTCTTCTGCCCATTTATGGATTGGGTTGTTTGTTTTTTGATATGGAGTTGCATGAGCTGCTTGTATATTTTGGAGATTAATCCTTTGTCAGTTGTTTCGTTTGCAAATATTTTCTCCCATTCTGAGGATTGTCTTTTCATCTTGTTTATGGTTTCCTTTGCTGTGCAAAAGCTTTTAAGTTTCACTAGGTCCTATTTGTTTATTTTTGTTTTTATTTCCATTTCTCTAGGAGGTGGGTCAAAAAGGATCTTGCTGTGATTTATGTCATAGAGTGTTCTGCCTATGTTTTCCTCTAAGAGTTTCATAGTGTCTGGCCTTACATTTAGGTCTTTAATCCATTTTGAGTTTATTTTTGTGTATGGTGTTAGGGAGTGTTCTAATTTCATTCTTTTACAATGTAGATGTCCAGTTTTCCCAGCACCACTTATTGAAGAGGCTGTCTTTTCTCCATTGTATATTCTTGCCTCCTTTATCAAAGATAAGGTGACCATAGGTGCGTGGGTTTATCTCTGGGCTTTCTATCCTGTTCCATTGATCTGTATTTCTGTTTTTGTGCCAGTACCATACTGTCTTGATTACTGTAGCTTTGCAGTATAGTCTGAAGTCAGGGAGCCTGATTCCTCCAGCACCGTTTTTATTTCTCAAGATTGTTTTGGCTATTCGGGGTCTTTTGTGTCTCCATACAAATTGCGAAATTTTTTGTTCTAGTTCTGTAAAAATGTCATTGGTAGTTTGATTGGGATTGCATTGAATCTGTAGGTTGCTTTGGGTAGTACAGTCATTTTCACAATGTTGATTCTTCCAATCGAAGAACATGGTATTTCTCTCCATCTGCTGGTATCAACTTTAATTTCTTTCATCAGTGTCTTATAGTTTTCTGCATACAGGTCTTTTGTCTCCTTAGGTAGGTTTATTCCTAGGTATTTTATTCTTTATGTTGCAATGGTAAATGTGAGGGTTTCCTTAATTTTTCTTTCAGATTTTTCATCATTAGTGTATAGGAATGCAAGAGATTTTTGTGCATTAATTTTTTATCCTGCTACTTTACCAAATTCATTGATTAGCTCTAGTAGTTTTCTGGTAGCATCTTTAGGATTCTCTATGTATAGTATCACGTCATCAGCAAACAGTGACGACTTTACTTCTTTTCTGATTTGGATTCCTTTTATTTCTTTTCTTCTCTGATTGCTGTGGCTAAAACTTCCAAAACTATGTTGAATAATAGTGGTGAGAGTGGGCAACCTTGTCTTGTTCCTGATCTTAGAGGAAATGGTTTCAGTTTTTCACCATTGAGAACGATGTTGGCTGTGGGTTTGTCATAAATGGCCTTTATTATGTTGAGGTAAGTTCCCTCTATGTCTACTTTCTGGAGGGTCTGTATCATAAATGGGTGTTGAATTTTGTCAAAAGCTTTTTCTGTATCTATTGGGATGATCATATGGTTTTTATCCTTCAGTTTGTTAATATGGTGTATCACATTGATTGATTTGCATATATTGAAGAATCCTTGCATTCTTGGGATAAACCCCACTTGATCATGGTGTATGATTCTTTTAGTGTGCTGTTGGATTCTGTTTGCTAGTATTTTGTTGAGGATTTTGCATCTATGTTCATCAGTGATATTGGCCTGTAGTTTTCTTTCTGTGTGACATCTTTGTCTGGTTTTGGTATGAGGGTGATGGTGACCTCATAGAATGAGTTTGGGAGTGTTCCTCCCTCTGCTATATTTTGGAAGAGTTTGAGAAGGATAGGTGTTAGCTCTTCTCTAAATGTTTGACAGAATTCGCCTGTGAAGCCATCTGGTCCTGGGCTTTTGTTTGTTGGAAGATTTTTAATCACAGTTTCAATTTCAGTGCTTGTGATTGGTCTGTTTATATTTTCTATTTCTTCCTGGTTCAGTCTCAGAAGGTTGTGCTTTTCTAAGTATTTGTCCATTTCTTCTAGGTTGTCCATTTTATTGGCATATAGTGGCTTTTAGTAATGTCTCATGATCCTTTGTATTTCTTCAGTGTCAGCTGCTACTTCTGCTTTTTCATTTCTAATTCTATTGATTTGAGTCTTCTCCCTTTTTTTCTTGATGAGTCTGGTAATGGTTTATCAATTTTGTTTATCTTCTCAAAGAACCAACTTTTAGTTTTTTTGATCTTTGCTATCGTTTCCTTCATTTATTTTTATTTCTGATCTGATCTGTATGATTTCTTTCCTTCTGCTAACTTTTGGGTATTTTTGTTCTTCTTTCTCTAATTGCTCTATGTGTTAAGTTAGGTTGTTTATTTGAGATGTTTCTTGTTTCTTGAGGTAGGATTGTATTGCTATAAACTTCCCTCTTAGAACTGCTTTTGCTGCATCCCATAGGTTTTGGATTGTTCTATTTTCATTGTCATTTGTTTCTAGGTATTTTTTGATTTCCTCTTTGATTTCTTCATTGATTTCTTGGTTATTTAGTAGTGTATTGTTTAGCCTCCATGTGTTTGTACTTTTTACAGATTTTTTCCTGTAATTGATATCTAGTCTCATAACGTTGTGGTCAGAAAAGCTACTTGATACAATTTCAATTTTCTTAAATTTATCAAGGCTTGATTTGTGACCCTAGATATGATCTATCCTGGAGAATGTTCCATGAGCACATGAGAAGAAAGTGTATTCTGCTGTTTTTGGATGGAATGTCCTCTAAATATCAATTAAGTCCATCTTGTTTAATGTATCATTTAAAGCTTGTGTTTCCTTATTTATTTTCATTTTGGATGGTCTGTCCATTGGTGAAAGTGGGGTGTTAAAGTCCCCTACTATTATTGTGTTACTGACGATTTCCCCTGTTATGGCTGTTAGCATTCATTCTTAAGAGATAGTTTGATAATAGAGAAGCAATGAACTAATAAAAGTATTGCTTAAAAAAAAAGTGAAACTAGAAAAATGAAATTGCTATAGGGAGTTTTCTGGTTTTTGTTAACACAAGTGAAGTTTTAAAACTAACATTTTTAGTGTCTTTTTAAAGGCAATATGAACAAACAGAATGTGTGTTTCCTTTTGTGGTTCTATCAGTAGCCAAAATATATCTTTGATATATTTTCCCTAGAACTAGGCACTTTTAAGCTAGCATATCAACATAAATATCTGTTAATAAGGCTTTATGAGATTTAAAAGAAATTCTAGAGTTGAACATTCACTCTCAATTGTATATTCCATTTACAGAGTCATCATACTGTTGAAAAGACCCTTAAAATACACCAGAATCACAAATATTGAAATCTTAGCTACTTTAATATGCACGAATGGTAAGACTCACAAACAGATTTGAAAATATGCCTCTGTTTCATTATTTTTATATGCTTTAGGAAATACTAAAACACATTATTTAAGTTCCACATCCCCTCTGACCCTAATTACCAGCCCAGCGTATTTGCTTGTATTGTAAGCATCAATTAAAAAGGTTCAGGTCACATTAGCTATGCATTTATTCTGCTACATCAAAGGCCTTATACTAAGGACATGCTCTTTCTTCCTTTAAATCCTTCCTTGCAGCTAAAGTGAATTTTTAAATTTTAAGTTTTTAATGATAATTTTTAAAGCTTCTTGTGAATATCTTTCTTGTCATTCCCTTCTCTCAGCTATTTTGGTGTATTTGTATATTTATAAGGATAAATTGATCTTTTAACAGCAAGTAGATACAACAGATTGAGTGAAAAGGCCTTAAATATGTCTATGGCTATTGAGAGTGATAATATTTGTAAATTAGGTTCTGATAAAATAAAATCTATGCACTTCATAAATGTTTTTAATTTGGAGGCCATTTACCATGTGTGATTTTAGATCTTTCTAGTTAACTCCTTTTTTAAAAAATTTACACTTTGACATGTATTTTATTATTTTTCATAGTCACAAACAAAACTTTAAAAATCAAATTTGATTAAAAACATATACAAAAGCAAACCCTTGTTCTCTGCCCCTTCTCCCTTTTTCTACTTTGCTACCCAGAAGCAGCCTTTCCTCTTTCTTGATATAGATCCTTTTTTAAATGAAATATATCATCAGACAAGAGAAAGTATGTAAATTGTTAAAAATTTGCACAATTGAAAAATTTTAAAATAAATTCTCACATCGATTTGATAAGGTGATTGAAAAACCATTTTCCTTCAAAAATTTAAAGGCTTTGCCCCATTTGCTTCCAATATTCAAGATGGTGATTCTGACACAATCTCAGATAATTTATATGGGATTTTTTTCTTTCTAGAAGCTTTTTTTGAGTTTTCTCTTTATTTGCTAGTAGTATGAAATTTCTCAATAATGTTTTAAATCTGGAGACTTGGGTCTTCCAGTTCTGGGATATTTTCTTTATTATATTTTTGATAACTTTTCACCACCATTTGCTCTCTTTTTCGGAGGTTCCTATTACTTAGATTGGTTTTAAAGTTAAATTCAAAATAAGATAAAAATTTGATCTCTATGTACATTGAAATTATAGTTGTGTAAATTATGAATTTATAAATAGTTGAAAAAATTAAGTGTCTTAAAATTAATACCCTGTATACAGAGCTGGACTTGGGTAAAATTTCATAAGACGTCTACTTCGTAGAGTCTCTGGGGCTTTTTATAGGGTATAAAACAATAAAAGCAGTGAGATGTTTTGTTTAGCCCGGGCAAGACGCATAGGTGAGCGTACTGTGTGTTTCAACTAGATTTCTCTGCAATCATCGGAAAAAGAACCTTCAAAAGTTGCTCAAGTGTTCTGTGTACAGAGCTGGACTTGGGTAAAATTTTATGAGAAGTCTACTTCATAGTCAGAGTCTCTTGGGCTTTTTATAGGGTATAAAGATGGGTTGATACTCCAAGTTTCTTATCTTTTCTTCAGATGAGTCCATCTCTATCTTTTTGATCTACTTTATAGGAGATCATCTCACTTTTCTTTAACATATCTATGATGTTCCTATTCATGAATTTTGTATATAACACCATCAACATTATACATCATTGTAATACAACATCATATTACCTCTTGAAGGATGAATTTGGTTTCTTTGAAGCTTTATCTTCCTGCCTGAATTGTGAGTGTGTTTTGTTTTTGTTTTTATAGTTTCTATCTCTCCTCTTATGTCCAAGGATTTCTTCAGATTCCTGGGGATATTTGGGAATCTGTTTCTGGTTTAGGGTGAGGCACTAAATAGCTAAATAGAAATTCTGTGATACACAAGAGGGCCTTGCTCATTTCATAGTTTCATTCTTGTGCTGTTAGTTAGCTATTTACATTTTTGCAGAAGATCCCCAAATGTCTGTAGTTAAACATCTTTTCTCCAGGGCAGATCTAATTACCCTGAGAAAGATCTTTTAATGTCTGCCATGTCTCTGAAATAGAATGGAATGGGCAATTGTACCATTTGGCATGCTCGCTTTTCTTAAGATATTAATTTTCTTCTACGTGTATTACCATCCTGTTTATCATATGTCCCTATATCCACAGCCTGTCACATGCTTTTTTCAAATACTATGTGACCTGTCTCACAGACAGCTGGAAGAAGGGTAGGCACCTGACTGAACCAGGTTTGTACTGAGAACCTAGGAGTCTACTGTCTCTTATACAAAGTTGAAAAAAAAATCTCCCTGCCTCACCACTGCCTACAAAGTACTTTTTTTTTGGTGTCTTGTACCCCTTAGCTTTTTTCAAATGGTCTCTTGTGCTTTTCTCTAACTGAAGAATCCTAAAATTGGGCCCCCAATTTCACCCACTCTCTGTCTTCATTTAAAGTTCAGAATTATAGATTTCTTCCAGGTTTACTGAGGGTGCAGTTTATATTTCTGCTTTTTATTCTCCTCTTCATTTGGGATGATTAATTGGGAAAATGAAAATGACTCTGCTGAAACTAAAAGTTAGGTTCAGTTACTTTTAAAATATGTGATGAATTTTTCCATACACATTTATTTGATGAGGTAAATAAAGAAAAGGTAGTGCAAGGAACTGAATAAATAAAAAGTAGATAAATCCTGAGAGAACTTTTATCCAAAAACTTCCAAGTGTTTTATTCATCTAGCTTTGGTTTGTTCCCTTTGTTGCTTCCATAGAAACCTTAGACAATCTGCTCTTCTGGAAACCACTTACTATACATAGTAAAGCCATTTTATGGCACTAACTAGAAAGAAACAGGAATTTGTGAAGTTTCTTTAACAAATCGCTATAGGTGGCTTTATACTCATTACTTACTCAAAATAAAGATATGCTCAATGTAAATATGAGTATTGAGAACATTAGAAATGGATCTTTAAGGGTGCTTCCTAATAGAGATGGTTTATTACATCTGTCCCTTGCCCTCATTCTGTCCTCAATCAGTACCCTTTTCATCAATCCTGTAAATATAGGTCTTTCCAATTTTATTTCTCTCTCGCTTCTCTCATTAGGCAGTAACATTTAAAATATTTATATATGCAATATTTTTTCCAAAAAATTTATAAAAGAATTAATATTGGCATGTGTAATACTGCAAAATAACTACAATACAACCAGTAAAAAAAGAATAGATATTTGCACTTGTATATGTATATGAAAAGTTATATTTTAACATTGTGCTTAGTCAAAGTAGCAAAAGCATTCCTATAAAAAGTCCACAATCACTATTACTAAACATTTTGCTATAAGTAATAACTTCTGCATATGTATAGGCAAAATGATAAAAATAGCAGATGCACACAGGCAATGGATAAAGTAGAATTATACAATAATAATGATAATTATAGTATGATTACCTACTCAGAAAACTCAAAAGAAGTAGAGAGATCATTATTACATCTTACAAGAGTATTCAGTATGATGCGTAGTATAAAATTAAAATTTTAGAAATTGTTAGCTATCATATACTAACTACATTCACAACTTCAACATAATTAAGGAAAAATACTGTTTATAGGATAACTGTACTATCAACTTTTAAAATTTACAAGAAATGTACAAGATCTATGTAAAGATACTTTAAAACTTTACTGAAATACATATAAAAAGCCATAAAAAATGGATTTTTATCCATTTTGGATAAGATTTAATATTATAAAGTAACAATTATCACCAAATTATTCTATGAATTTACACATCCCCCATACAAATATTAGACAGTTCTTTTGTTTGTCTTCTTATTTTTGTTTTTGTTTTGGAACCAGTCAAGCTGACACTAAAATTTATATGGAATTTTTAACATTTAAAAAAGAAAAAAAGATTAAAGAGTGGTGACTAGCACTACTAAATATTTAAGAATATTTTAAGATTATATTAATTCACAGTGTGGTGCTGGTGTCTGAATAGATGAAAAAATTTGATACAAAATATAAAGACCCCCAAATACAATAAAATGCACAATATTTGCTTAGTTGATAATAATGATGGCACTTAAAATCATTAAGAGAAAAGAAGTTTTTCAATAAATGCTCTTTACGTGACTAGAAAGCAATCTGGATGAAAATCAACAATAAAACAAAATAAAAGCAAAGTTGAAGTTATATCACTTCTTACTCCAGAATAAACCCAGATTTAGCAAGGATTTAGACATGACAATAAATAAAAATACACAAAAATCATTGTTTAGGAAAAGCTTTCGAAGCATCACCCTAAATCCAGAGGCTAAAAAAGACAATACTGGTGTAGAGAATACTGGTGTAGAGAATAAATATTAGCAATCTGTGGATGTTACAATTTACAAACGCAGTCAAAGGTAAACAATAATTGTGATTAAATAAAGTAAATATTTATTTAAAATATAACATTGTTTTTCAGCATTCATAATGATAAAAATTGTAAATTTCCTTTCGCTAATAATGTGTAGATACAGGAAGTGTTGTACATTTTCGGTGAAAACATAAATTCCTATAACTTATTAAAGGATAATTCTGCAGCACCTATCAAAATAAAGAGTGCTCACGCCATTGACCTTAAATTTATTAGAACATGTCCACAGATATACTTGCCAAAATGTGTTCTATTTATTGCAACTCTAACTATTGTACAAAATATCAGAAAATGTCTCAATGTCCATGAAACAAAGAGGAAGTGAATAATCAGATCCACATCATAATTGCCTGTGGGAAGGAGAACGAGAATTTAGGGTTTAAAGGTGGGAAAGGGACATTTTCACTATATTGTTCTCTTTGTTGTTTGATGTTTTAATAAGTGCAAATATTACCTTTTAAAACATACACACACACAAATAATGCTGGTAAAGGAAAGTAGTCCAAAGGGAGAGTGAACAGTGCAAATTACATATAATGAAGCCAACAGTGAGACTAAGAAACTGTATGAAAATTTATTATACGAGGTCTACATATTTGCAAAAGGTGGGACCCAAATATGTCTTTAATGTGATGATAAGGGCATAGCCATATAGATAAATTGGTGACAATAAGATTAAAAACAAAAACAAATTCTAAAAGAAGCATAACTATGTGTGATACTGAAACCTCTCAGTTGGAATAGATGATACACAATACACTTAACAATATCCTCACATTAGAAAGTGACATAATTTACAAAAAGCTCTCTTTTTATAAAATGTTATTTATCATTCCAAAGTATATCTCAAATTTTAAAATACATAGGAGACTATTAGGATGGATTTCAGGCTTTCTGACTTCACGGCTTAATTCAATAATACAATTTTGAATGTCTACAAGCTTGGAAGAATGGCATGGGCGTTATTTTTCTCTACTGAGGAACTGAGTGATATTATACTCCCTGACAATTACCTGGAATATAGCAATTCTGTGTTCTAGGTAAATGCAGAGCTGTACAAATCAACAAAACTGGGGGATAGGAGAATGATTTGTCTGCAAAAACTGAAGAGCCACTAGGACATTTATCTCAATGAAAGCCAGTGCCATCTTGGATCGTGTAAGGTTCGTACAGTTTGTAAAGCCCTCTAACATAAATCGACATTTTATTTTTGACTGGAGAAGCAACTCTGAGTGGCAAGGGAAGCTATGGATGAAGAAACTACATTGTGTGATTAGGTCAGTATCAAAGAAATAGGTAAATGGCAGAGACAGGTCTTAATGCTAGTCCTCTTTCCCTCATACTCAAGTCATCGACCTCATTTATATTACTTATATATATATTATATATATAATATATATATATATATAATATTTAAATATATAAATATATACATTTCCCCCCCCCAGGGTATTTTGGTGTATTGTTTTTTATTGCTATTTATTTTTTCTTACTCTAAATCTGAATAATTCTTTTATGATTTCTGGGAATCTATTTTTTTGCTTGGCTGGGACTTTGGATACAAAAAAAGCAATAGCTAGAGAGGAATACGGGGTCAAAGAGGATACACATACCTACCCACCCCCACCCTTCACACACACACACAGGCACAAACATGTGTAAGGATAGAACATATATGATTGCTGTTGAGGAGAAAGGAAGACATTGGGGATTAGAGAAGAGAAAATAAACCAACAAGGACCTACTGTTTAGCACAGGGAACTATACTCAGTATTTTATAATAACCTATAAAGGAAAAAATATGAAAAAGGGTATATATACATATACATGTATATGTGTGTGCACATATATATGTGTGTGTGTGCGCATATATATGTATAAAACTGAATCACTCTGCTGTACACCTGAAACTAACACACTGTAAATCAACTATACTTCAATAAAAAAAAAAATGAAAGGTAGAAAAAGAGAAAATGCTATCTAATATATAGACATACCTGAGAACACAGAGCAAGAGATAATCAGAGAAGAAATAGAAGGTTCAGCCTTTGAAGGAGGAGAGACTTTTCTTACTCATCATAGGAGAGAAAAGAAGATGGGTGGAAAGAACTTTGGCCAGTTGGTCCTTACTCTGCTTTCTTTAAAGGTGGGTACCAAGCCAATGTTCAGATTATACTGAATCACAGGTTCATGACAAATACATTGTATTTCATCACATAATGATATTGAAATAATCATTTATATATATTCATATATATTATATATAAACCTCTATTAGTACTAAGGAGGAAGATGTAATCAAAATGTCTGTCTTAGTTTTAAAGTCTTAATGGATTTATTAGAGGGATAAAAAGGCAATCAAGCTATGTTCAGAATGGACTGAGAGGTATAGAGAGCTTAGTGATGAAAATCTTTGATACGGTAAAAATAAAATTAAACGTCTGAAAGAACTGTATAAACTCTTAAGCCTTACAGAGAGGAAGAGTTTTGTTGTGAACATGTGTGTACCTGCTTTATCCCCAGTGCTAAACTGCAAATATCCTAAGAGTGAAAACCTTCTTTTCCATCTATCTTCTTATAATACATTGTTTCATATATGCCCATGTCATGTACAACCTTTACATTCTTACACTAAACAAATTGTTTTTTGATATATAAATATACCAAAGACATATGTTTGTGTGTTTGTTTCCTGAATCATACAGGCATGAAATGAAATGTTTAATAGCATTGGCTCTGCCACCTACAAACTGAATAGGTTGTTTAACCTAAAATAAGTTTAATAATAATTATCCCATGGCTTTTTAATGAAGATTAAATTAGATAATTCATGTAAAGCACATAGTACAATGTGTAGCCCATGGTAAACTTGCCATACATGTGAGCGACCATCACTTAGTACTCCTCATCAACTGATTGATTGATCAATTGATCAGCTGATGATGACCTTGCCTAAAAGAAGAAATCATGCTCTCTCTGTCAAAACATTGGAGATGGGAATATTCTGGTTGTTCACTGGGTCTCATACGATGCTATAGTTTGGTAATTCTCAAAGCAGCTACTTTTATGTACTTCATAACTTTGAAATTAACTACTATATAGTCTTTTAAGGTAAGATACAACTGAGAAAGCTTACATTAGGTTTAGTCTCATGATTTGACCTGACAGAAAGTCCACCTCTGCCTAAAAATGGACTCAGGGTTTCCTGTGAATTTTATGTCATTCTCCAAAGGTAGATCTGAGCTGCAAGGCTCCAGAGCACTGTAAAGTACAACTTTTCTCTCAGAAACAGGATGTATTTTGGCTCCAAATTGCTTTTTACAATTCTTACCTTCAGTACATGACTGAAATAAAGATCAATTCAGACTCCAGTCTCACTGCAGATAAATAAATGATGGGCGATATCTCCAAGACAGGTGGAGCTCTTGATGGATTGACAAGCTGAATACATAAGCACACATGAAAGACCAGTTTTGAGCACACATCCTAAATCCCTTTGGTTTTCTTGGGCACATCACCTGATGTCAAAAATTCTTTTTGTGGAAGAATTTTCTTTGAGGTTTTCATGGTATATGTAGGTTTGTTTTCTATTATTGTTGTCTAAAGAGTAATGTGATACAAGATTCCTGTGGATTCAAAGCAACTGACTTACCTGATACATATATATGATTTTTTCAGGATAACTTTTATCAAAAAATATTACAAGTGCATTACAAAAATCTAAATGAATTGATTATTCTGCGTTTAGAAAATTCTTGATTGGTTTTTTTGGATAAATTCATTTTAGAAAAAATTTTCAGCACTAAATTCTTACTGTGTCAGAAAGTATGAAAAAAATAATTAAATCCAACAGAATGCACGTTGTCACTTTTTATATATGTAAATGACTACCAGTATGCAAATATCTATCTATCTATCTATCTATCTATCTCTGTATTATCTGGTTCAGATTCAATTTCATGATGAGAAAAAAACTGAAGAAAAAATAAGGACATCCTCATTATTGTAGATAGTGACAGTGTTAGTCCTTCAGTTAAGATACAGCCCTGATGTAGGTCATAAGCTTTCTTTAATTTAGTATAATCTGGAATTGCCTGCGGGGTCCTCGGCACAGGAAGAGACACACATAGCTGTTTACCAGGTAGTACAGGACAATGACTAATTCATTCTCAGGCTTATGTTTATTCGTAGCACAAATTTAAACACTTATTTTGCAACCTTTCTCTCATTTCTACTTCTGATGAGAGCAGCTCATTCAGTTTAAAGTTGTCTTATTAAATGAACAGACATGTCCTCACAGTCTAATGTTAGGCACCAAACAGGGAAAGGAATTGACCACGAGACTGATTTAAACAACATAACACAACTGACTCATGTTACCATATTATTAATTATTAATTAGTTCTTAATTAGTTCATATTTTCCTCATTTTTGCAGAAGGAGGTAAATGCCAGTATCTTAAACAATCTAAAACATTTTCTTCTAACAACACAAATAAATGTAGACAAGTAGGTGAAAAACACTGAAATAAAATTGTATGTGTGTGTATGTATGAATGTTTTAATAAAGTGAGTTCAGTTCGGGCTCTTGGATGTGAAAAATAAGGACATATGTGCCTCTATTCATAAGAGCCAAGACATGCTAACAACCTAAATGTCCATCAACAGATGAATGAATAAAGAAGATGTGGTACATATATACGATGGAATACTACTCAGCCATGAAAAAGAACAAAATAATGCCATTTGCAGCAACATGGATGCAACTAGAGATGATCATACTAAGTGAAGTAAGCCAAAAAGAGAAAGACAAATACCATATCATATCATTTATATGTAGAATCTAAAATATGACACAAATGAACCTATCTATGAAACAGAAAAAGAATCAGGGACATAGAGAACAGACTGGTGGTTGCCAAGGGAGAGGGGGTTGGGGGAGGGATGGAGTGGGAGGTCAGGGTTAGCAGATGTAAGCTTTTATATACAGAATGGATAAACAACAAGGTCCTACTGTATAGCATAGATAACAATATTCAATATCTTATGATAAACCATAAAGGAAAAGAATATTTTTAAAAAGTACATATATGTATAACTGAATTACTTTGCCGTACAGCAGAAATTAACACAACGTTGTAAATCAACTGTACTTCAGTAAAAAAGACATATGTGCCTTCTTTTTATGCTTCTGCAGATAGAAATTTAATTATTGTCAGTGTGCTAGCCTGGGGCATGCCCTTAGTTTATTTGGGAATGCCATCCCGGAGCATGTGTGAGGAATGAGGGAATGAAAGGGAAGGAAAACCAAAATGGGTTTCTATTATGAAAGGTGGCTGCCATTTTGAGGGACAGATGTGCAATCTTTGGGACTTTCATTGGATCCTTAGAGAGAAATTTAGTCTGCAGGGTCTGAGATGCTGTTAGGTTGCACCTGTGATAAGCTTTTTGATGACCATGTGAAACTGGCCACCACATACACACTGGTTGGAGTAAAAGACGTGTGTATTAAATGGTTCATTAAAAGGAGTCCAGGGGCTGGGCTTCCCTGGTGGCGCAGTGGTTAAGAATCTGCCTGCCAATGCAGGGGACACGAGTTTGAGCCCTGGTCCGGGAAGATCCCACGTGCCGCAGAGCGGCTAGGCTCGTGAGCCACAACTACTGAGCCTGCGCGTCTGGAGCCTGTGCGCCGCAACAAGAGAGGCCACGACGGTGAGAAGCCCGCGCACGGCGATGAAGAGTGGCCCCCGCTCGCCGCAACTAGAGAAAGCCCTCGCACAGAAACGAAGACCCAACACAGCCAAAAATAAATAAATAAATTTATAAAAAAAAGGAGTCGAGAAAAAAATTAAAACAAAAGTTGAGGATGCCACAATTATATAACTAGACTGAAACTACACAATAAATAATATGATTGAATGGAAAACATATAGTTCCCATAGAATACTGAATGTAAAATTTCTCTTGGCATTTTATAGTAAGAACTTGCAAATTTGACAGCGATTCCACTAGAAAAATTTTAAACAGACATCTCTCTCTGTTCTATAGGAAAAAATATGAACAAACACACACATAACCTTTGAAAAATAGCCACTGCTATTTTAAATCAGCTCTGCTACATGAAGAACTGTTAAACTTCCTTTAAATTGCTTCTTTGGTGAATGTGTGTTCAGAAAAGCAGAACACTGTCTTTCACTGCATTTTCCCTTATATGATCAGGCTGTGTCTAATCACCTGAGTATCCTGATTAAAAGTTAATCAGGCACTTGAAAAATTCTTTTTAAAAACTAATTGTATATACAAGGAGCTCTCATTAGGAAAACCTATCCCAGTCACACGGAGTCCTTTGACTTATTTTTCATCTTACAAAACAATTATATCTGATTTTCATGATTTAAATGGTTATAATCTCCACCACAAATTCCACTAAATTTTCACTGAACAAATTCATAATCCATAGTCATATATTTTATTTTAAAGAACCTCCTGCCTCTAAAGCAATGGAGAATTACGTGGAAATGTTGGGGGAAAAAGGTGCGCAGGGAGTGAGAAGACAGGAGTTCTACCCTAAGCCCTGTCGGTCCCCGGCTGCACACATCTGGGAGGCTGCTTGAGTTCTCTGAGCTTCACCACTTACTTACTGGTGAATAAGTCAACTTCAAGCTCAAGAATGAGTTTGGAGCCAGGCTGATTGCTCAGATTTTATCTCCAGCAATTACTGGATTTTTGATTTGAGGGCAAGTCACTAAATTCCTCTGAGTCTCAGTTCCATCAGCTGTTAATTAAAAACTAAAAATACTGATTCACAGTTTTTGAGAACTAATTGAAATAATATATGTAAAGCATTTAGCATAGAGGTTGACTCATTTTAAACAGTATTTAGCTGTTTCTCTTTATTTGCCCCTTTCCAGAATACAAAGCAAGAACCCACTGGCCAAAGTTCTCTACTAGCCTAGCACACATCTTTTCTCACATACGCTAAGAAGGGGAGCTCCCTCCTCCATCAAAGGCTGAAACTTCCTTTTCTTCCCTGAATCCTCTCTTGCTTTGTTTCCTCAAAAAGGCTTGTATATTGATATTGTTTTCCCTTCTGCATCCTCAAAGGCTCCCTTTTCTCTCCCTTTTCTCTCCTCTCCCTTTTCTCTCCTTTTATTTTCTCTCTCAGCAAAGTCATATGTTATATTGCTCTATCTGTACCCATGTGTGTGTGTTGTGTGTATGTGTGTACTTCTCCCTGACCCAATATATCTCTCCAGCTATTTCTCTCTGTTATCACCACAAAACTCTAAAGAGCTGTCTACATATTCTATCTTGATTTTATCTCTCATTCACTTTAAGAAAAAAAAATTAACATTTTTTAAAAGATTTAATTGAAGTATAGCTGACATGCAATATTATTTTCATTCACTCAATCTCATCTGTCAGGGTTCTTTTCTATTATACTATTTCATGGAACCTTCTCTTTTCAGGGTCAAGAACAATTCCCACGATGTCATCCTATGTCATCTTATTCACCTCTTCGCGGGACTAGGCAGAATACACCCCTATTTTGTCTTAGGACACTCCCCTATCTTAGCTCCCTGTCAACCCTCCATCCTGAGTTTCCTCTTCTTACTGGTTCACTGATGTTCCGTCCCCTTTGCTAGTTGCATCTTTTTACCCACCTGCACTGTTGCGGTCACTCATGGCTCAGTCCTGGGCTACTTCTCTCAAAACTTATTCCCTAAAAAACCCTCATATATTCTCATCTTAAATGCCATTAATGCTGCTTATACACAGCTTTTAAAAGATAGACGATAGATGTACCTAGCTAGCTAGAGATATATAGTTAATTATTTAGGGCATACAACTGCTCGAGTTTAAATCCTAGTTCTGCAACTCGGTAGCTACACAACTTTGGCAAGTCACGTCACCTCTCTGTGCCTTACTTTAAATCTATTTCATCAAATTATTGAGAGTATTAATAAATGTTGAGTCCTTAAAAAAGTGGCACATAATGTGCTATGTAAATAGTTAATATCATTGCTATTTTTACAGTAATTCAGATTTTGTCACTCCCCCACTTAAAACCCTTCTTTCATTGTACTTAGAATAAAATTCAGCATCTCTGTGTTAGTTTACAAGGCTCTACATCATCTGACCCCAGATTTTCCCTCCATCTCAACTCACACTCCCGCGCGCCCCCCCGCACCACCTCCTTCTTGCCTTGTTCACTAGCCTCTAGTCACATGGGTCTTTTTTTTTTTTTTTTTTTTTTTAGCTCCTCAGACATGAAAACATCTTGTCTCTGGGGATTATGCACACACCTCAGTCCACCCTGCTCTCCTAGGCAGCTCCTTTACGTCCTTGGGTTTAAGTGCAAGCCTGTCTTCTTATTCCTTTTATGCTTATTCCACAGTCATATATCTGTGGCTGCGCCCCGCTTCCATACCCCAATTATCTTCTACCTTGGACCCTTCTTTGTTTCCTTCATAGCCTTTATCACAATTTAATAGATAATGCTAACGCTTTTGTTTTTGTTCTTCCCTGCTAGAGCATGAGTTTGAGAAGGTGAGAATTCTGTCTTTCCCTTCACAGTGTCTCACACTTACTAGGCACTTAAAAGTATTTGTGCAATAATGAGCAAATGAAGACATAGGAAAGTAGTTTTTAACCTCAATATAAGATAAAACTGTCTAACAGACCCATCGAAAAAGCATCTTACAAAGCAGTAAGTTCAAGCAACATTACAAATCCAAGGGCTGGAGTGAAAATCTTCATTTCTGTACCTTGATTTCTGTATCTTTTAATGAACAAAGAAAAGGATCAATACTGTTTTGTAACATTTTTGTGTACTATCACAAATAGTCTGTGCTTCTGAATAATAATGATAGACAGTACCACCTTAATAATAAAATTGAAGTACCCTGTTCTCACTATGCTTACAAAATTTTACATATTTTAAATATTCTAAATATTCTCTTCCATGTCCTTATATTTACTTATTGGCTTTTCAAGCTTTCATTGCAGGCATTTAGAGCTTGTGATAATCCAATCATGACTATTGCATGACACTTTTGCCGAGCGTTAGCCTGCCAATCATATGGAATCTAATTTCTCATTTAAAAATGGATCCTGTTTTACAGAGAACCACTGGGAGTAATCTACTTTCTATCAGAGAACAACTGAAACATTTGAGACAAATTCAGTCTTTTAGAGCAGCAGGGTACCATTTAGTAATTTACCTCCTCTGCGGCATTAATTGGTACCCTAAAGCACTGTAAGAGTTAATTTACCTCATACAGTGAACACTGGAATCCTAGGAAAGGCTGCTTAGTTTAGCTCAAAACAAAGCAGGATTAAGACAGAAATTAAAAGTAGCTTAAATCATGTACTATAACATATTTAGGTAAAAAAAGTACTTTGGTTAAGGTGTCGTTTTTCTTTCACGGGTATTTTAGGAATTTGTAGTTATTAAGCTCCATGCGTCTTTCCCTTGCTTGAAAAAAACAGAATTCCTGTTGCCAAATATTGATACATTTGCAATTAATATAGGGTGTTGAGTCATTCTCAAAGATCATGATGCTAGAACGTAATTTCTAATAAATACTCCTTCGGTGAAATTCTACTGAAAGCAAAAAGAAAAAGAATCATGAATGCACTCAGCAAGTGTATAGTATCCTGAGTGGCCCTGGTATCACATATGGCCCTAAACTGATGAATCACTATTTCACTTCAGTGACTTGGGTAACAAGTGCCACTATCAATTGAGAAGGTCCGCTTTTTATCCACAAATTTCCTTGAAAGTGAGAATCAATTTGAGAATTCCTACTAACGCCACAATGCACTATCATTCCAGTAGAAAAGACCTGTGGTTTGCAAACTTTTTTAAAGCCATAGAAAACCAGGGGAACTACTCTGAATGAACTGGAATTTGGAGATCTAAGACGTGCGCCACAACTACCGAGCCTGCACTCTAGAGCTCGTGAGCCATAACTACTGAGCCCGCGTGCCACAACTACTGAAGCCTGCGCACCTAGAGCCCGTGCTCTGCAACAAGAGAAGCCACTGCAAAGAGAAGCCCACACACCAGATCAAAGAGTAGCCCCCACTCACCGCAACTAGAGAAAGCCTGCACACAGCAATGAAGACCCAACGCAGCCGAAAATAAATAAATAAATAAATAAATTTTTTAAAAAAGAAATGATTATAATCTCCTTCATTGAAAGTCAAATTTACCCAGCTGAAACCTGAAGGAAGAAAAGGATTTTGCTGGCATGAGGCAGGAGAAGGGTGTTTCTATCAAGGGAGACAGACGTGGTAAAGGCTTAACACTGGGAGAAAAAAGAGAGATTTCAGGCGTCTGAAAGTAGGTCAGCATTCCTGGAGCTTAGATTGCGTCAGAAATAGAAATGGTGGTGGACATCAAGCCTACAGATGTTAGCAGAACTCTGGTATTGAGGAACTTTTTATTTCAGGTTAAGAGTTTTGCATTTTATCCTAAAATAATGTGGAACCCTTAAGCTGAGAGAGATCTTTCCAGATCTGTAAATCAAAGAGATCAGTCAGACTACAGAACTTTATGTTAGCAGTGAAGACTACTGAAGTCACTGAATTTGTTTGTTTTTTTAATGATGTATTTCTTTTTATTTATTTATTTATTTTATTTATTTATTTTTGGCTGCGTTGGGTCTTCATTGCTGAGCGCAGGCTTTCTCTAGTTGTGGCGAGCGGGGGCTACTCTTTGCTGCGGCACGCGCGCTTCTCACTGCCGTGGCTTCTCTTGTTGCAGAGCGTGGGCTCTAGGTGCACGGCTTCAGTAGTTGTGGCTCGCGGGCTCTAGAGCGCAGGTTCAGTAGTTGTGGCACATGGGCTTAGTTGCTCTGCGGCATGTGGGATCTTCCCGGACTACGGCTCGAACCCGTGTCCCCTGCATTGATAGGCAGATTCTTAACAACTGTGCCACGAGGGAAGCCCACTGAATTTGTTTTTGATATCACAATTCATATTGCTGCTGCACAACTTCAAACGTTCACACGTGTGTGTGTGTGTATGTGTACAGACATATACACACGTACATTCAAATAGAATATCTCTTATAAAGTCATTTGGGATATCTATAAGCTACTGCCTATAACAAAGTTAATGTCTACATGTTATTTATCAGACCCTAGGTCAATTTCAGAATCTTTTAGAAAAAGAAACATTGGACTGTTCATAGACACATGTTTTTCTACAATCCTACAAAAAAAAATACACAAAACTCTACAGCTATATTAACATTCAACTGCATGGCATCTGTGGTTAGTCATGGCAATATGCCAGTGAATAAGAGTTTGCTCTAACGAAATAAAGGAAAAATATTGTACAAAATACATTCTAACAATACACTGTTAGAATACTCTGTGGTTACAAAAAATTCAAGAGTTAGAATCACAGCATGATGGAATTGACAGACCTTAGTGATCATGGAACCCAATCTTATTTCCACAGATGAGATGACTGAGCTCTCTGGAATGAGAGGAACTTGCTAGAGTCCTCACGTCTATTCTTTGCATATGGAGGAGAAAGCTTTGAAAGCCTTGAGAGATTTCCCACATCCACCACATAAAATGACCTACCTACTGCCTTATGCTGTTTGGTGGTGCTCCTGTGGCTCAGGTTGAAACACAAGAGCTCTGTTTCCAGCCTCACATATTCTCTTCTGAAAACTCCTATTCCTCCTAAATTATGGGGTCATTCCTCTGATCTTAGAATTCCTTATGTAATAGAATCAGAATAAATGGGACCATAGCTTCCTTCTACCATAAAATAATCTTTTTCATGAGATCAACCACAACCAAAGGAAAATAGCAGTAGCTGCTTCCCAGCCAAGATTTAGTGACTCACAGCTTCTGTTGGCAACATCTTAGTGAGAGAATGGAAAAAACACCAGATTTTCCTCACCTGTGGAAACATCACCAAAGACCACCCCTAGCTGCACAGCCCAGGGAGTGAGAGGGATAAACCACTGTCTTCCTTTCATTCATTTGTAGAGTCCATTTCTTAATCTAAAATCACTTTGAGTTCAGTTTATTTTAAGCATAGTGATTAATTGAGCATCATTATTTTAGGTTTTCTTTTTTCCTTATTGTTTTTGGAAGTAGCCAACTCTTCTAACACTAGTAACACTCTAGAATAATGAAATCTAATCAACAATCTTTAGCCTGCTGTTATCAAAACTCTGTATTTGTTAATACCATATTTTCTCAAAGTTCATCATCCAGCTGTAATGATTTCTTTTGATCTTCCTTTCATTAGATGCCACAGATCTGTAACTCTTCAATATTACTCTTTTTCCCAAACTCATCCTGGCTGTCAGATCTTTGGTCAAAGTGTTCTAAAGAACTCAGTTTTGCTTACCCTGAACAAGATGTTATAATGACCTCGATCACTGCTGCTGGATGTTGTTTTTGCAAGAAAGGAGGCTGTGCTTGATGAGATGAGGGAAACATGGCAGAACTGTTTTCTGTGCAAAAGCTGTAACCATAAGCAGTGACCTGAAGAAAAGTCACGTATAGGCGGCTTCCAAGTTGTCATGCTGAGGAGCGTAAGGGAACACTGAAAGTAAATGTTTAAAGAAAGTGTGTGTGTGTGTGTGTGTGTGTGCTTGTGTGCATTTAAGGGGTGGAGGAAAGGCTTGTCAAGATCTAGCAAAGCAGAAAAATCATATGAATCAATGCTCTACATGAAACAGTAGTTCCACGCCCATGTACAAACTCCATAGAGAATCTCTAACTGTAAGGCTAGGATGAAATAAATAAAATAATGTTTAAAAATTGGCACATTTATCCATTTTGCATAATATCCTGTCTTGATAATAATTAACCTTTTTTCACATTCAAATTAGAGATCAAAAAATTTGACTTTGTATTGACTTTCATTAGCTTATTGCTTTAAAAGCAGGTACTATTTATGTTTTTCAACACCTAGGAATGAGACAATAAATTCTTCAAATCCTTAATACCTAGTTTCTAAATGTGTGGTTATAACTCTTTTTGGCTGGCATAAGAAAACGTAATGTCTTCTTTTATCACCTTGTTCAGTGATTCATTCATTCACATTCATTCCCTCTATCCTACACTTTCTTTTATTTTCATGTGAACGTTTCTGAGACAGAATGTTCCTATGCTACTTCTCCACATCTCAGATAAAGAGGGAAGTACCTAGAGGTTAGTTATATCTGATGAAACCAGAGGCTATTACTTAGTAAGCAACAGGGGCACAAAATAGTGAAGGACAGCAGCTAAGGTTGTTGGTCAGACATCAGGAACTTGCATTCTAAATGCACCGATTGTGAGAATTATAAACTCGGGTTATAATCCCAGAATCTCCTGTTGAAGGTCTTGAAACAAAAATGTAGACTTTGAGACATAACCTATCTGATGTCAATGGACAGAGCTTCCCAGGAAATATCATTTGACTTCGCAAAACTCTATAGTGTGTGTGTTTACGTGCATACTTTTTTATATGTTTCCTCAATTGAGACTTTTAGCTAGAGAGGGTTATTTTCTTGTTTGAAATACATAGGTAAATCATGGGACCAATTACTGACTCTGCAGTAAAAGTAAGGATATTCATACACCCCTTGTCCTTGTGTTGTACAAGATGAAAGCAATGTTTTAAAACAAACAAACAAAAAACACCTGAGAACTCAAGAAACCCAATGGGAGAATGAAAAAAGTGTAAAAATTACTACTTTGATGAACACCTATATATCTGTTCATCCCTCCACCAGCTAAGACATGCAAGAGTTAAAACGTGCTTAAATAAGAAAACAACAAAATATAGTAATTAAAATGAAAAGACTTTTGACAAAGGTATTGTGGACTGTGTAAATTAATGTCATTATATAATCTAATTTAATTTAGGTAGGGATTAAACAGAGAGCAGAACTGAGAACTCCTCTGCATTCTTTTCTGATGGGCTCACTACACATCACCTGCATGTGTTTTCGAGATTATGGGAGAGATTTATTATCACAAAACAGGCACAAATAGCTCATGACCAGAGACAGTTTTGAAAGGTGACCAATACCCATGAGGAACATGATTAGCTGACTTTAAATAATGCAGTGCTGTCACCATGGGGGTGCTTCCTAGACTTGGATGAAATCATGCCTAGAAAGTTGCTCCAGTGTTATTGGAACCCCATGCTGTTAAGTAACATTTACCTCAGTTATCTGGCACTATTAGCATTATCCCCCATTGGTCAGCTAATTAGACATAAACCTATTAAACAAAAATAAACTTTTATGTATACTCTATTGCTTAAATCAAGCTTTTGCATACTTAAATTGTCATCCTGTTTATGATGTAAAATACATTCTGATTCTTCTTTATGAATTTTAAGAATGGATGAAGGAAACAGTTGATAAGGTTTATTTGTTCTGATATACATGGAATTTGAATAAAGCAAAAAAAGAATCTTAAAACTACAAACACATTCGTACTGTACTTATGTTTAGAAACCACACGTCCCCTGAGAACCAGTTTATATTGTAAATATAAATAAATATGCAACAAACTTCCACATATAGTCAACTGCTTAGACTTATCGGTTGCCAATAAGACACACCTAAACCTATTGCCAATCCTTTTGCCCGCTACATCATTCCATGAATCCTCTTTCCAAACACAAATTTATGCCATTGATGTGCCTCATATTTTCCTCCTTACCCCATTGAAATCATGCTGCTTTTATGTTACCAGAACATGCCCAAAGGCCCAGCTCAATTTCTTTTTCCCCCTTAATGGTCTGAAATTGAATCTACTGAAAAAGAGACCAGGTTGCCCATTCAATATAAGAAAATCATATGATCCCTTAAAAGACCAATAAAACAGGAACTGAAGAACGAAATATGCATATAGCTACAATGATATGAACACTGACAATGCCTTAACTTTAGATATTATCAAAACAGTTTCATTTAAATCTTACAAAGCCCTGAGAAGTGGACCAAGCTATCAACATTATACTTATTTCTATATATAGAATCTAAAGCTCACAGCAGATAAGTGTCTCATCCAAGGTCACATAACTAGTAAGTAGCAAAAAATGGACAAAACCGGGTTTTTCTGACTCCTGGTGTAGAATATTTCCTCTACAAGAGTAGCTTTCTAACGTGCAGTACAAACTGTGTAGGGCTGCAGGTTACTGCGCTAAGTGTAAATATTCCTCAACTAGCACCAGGATTCAACTGAGGAACACATGTTCACAAATATTCTCACCTGGTTTACGGTCACAGCATCTGGGGTACTACGAGGTGGCCAAACCTTCCCCCTTTCCTTTCTCTCCCCAGAATGGTTAGAAGTCAGGGCTTTGGAGTCAGACAGATACGAGTACATATTCTGGTTCTACTATTACTAGCTTCCTTACTTTGGGCTAATTACTGAATTTTAGGCCTAAGTCTTAGTTTCCTCAACTGAAAGTAGCAGTATATGTAAAGGGCTTAGCACCACTTAGCTAACATGAATTAATATTACTAATTATGATAGCAATGTTTTTAATATATGCAGTTGGTGTTATAATAATAAAGTATAAATTTAAATTGTAAATTAATTTAAATAAACTTTCCATTGGTATATACCTTATTCATAGATACCAATAATTTTAACTCTATTCTATAGTCTATTATTATTATTATTACTATTAAAATAGGCTATCATAACCTAACATTTTGTGAAATATTCTTCTACCCCAATGCAGCTACTACTTTTTTCAGGTATATGGGTACATACTCTACTTTTTTTTTTTTTTTTTAATTTATTTATTTTTTTAATTTTTGGCTGTGTTGGGTCTTCGTTTCTGTGCGAGGGCTTTCTCTAGTTGTGGCAAGTGGGGGCCACTCTTCATCGCGGTGCGCGGGCCTCTCACTATTGCGGCCTCTCTTGTTGCGGAGCACAGGCTCCAGATGCGCAGGCTCAGTAGTTGTGGCTCATGGGCCCAGCAGCTCCGCGGCACGTGCGATCTTCCCAGACCAGGGCTCGAACCCGTGTCCCCTGCATTAGCAGGCAGATTCTCAACCACTGCGCCACCAGGGAAGCCCCATACTCTACTTTTGATATGAAGGTTTCCAAGTAGCTCGACTGCCATGCATAGTTGTTATTCAAAGAAATTTTCAAAATACCTCAGTGGGAAGGCATAAAATCTTGATATAAACTTTCAAAAACAGCAAGAAGTTGGCGAAGCATATCACTCACTGCCAGAATTATCACACCAAAATCATGCACTAAATAACTGTGGGATAGATACTTGAAACCTAGCCCAATGTTTTGTGAAAATATGCAAAAATTGTCAAACTGCTTAGTGAATTTTCACCCTTGCAACATAACAGTTCACAATATTCTAGGGGAAAGCTGATACTAAGGTTCTGCGTGGCTTATAAATATGAAAAGAAACATATTTCTGCAGACTTTTTGGGACTGCCAGCTAGTATGATGCTAGCACTTTGGTAGATAAACATTTGCATATTCTTCATATGGGCACAAAAATGAATGATTGATATTCACTCATTCAACACATTTATTTAGGATGTAATATATGACACAATGTTGTAAGCAATAAATATATAGTAATAAAAAACATCACGAAAGTCATTGCCTCATGGACCCTATATACTAGTGGAAATTGGATAAATATGTAAATAACTACACGTATACACCTTGGAGTCTGAGAAAAAGCTACTGATAAACCTAGAGAACAGGTGAAGTAATGTTGGCAGGGGGTGGAAAAAGGGGTGGGCCTAGCAATTTTAAATCATTGGTCAGGGGATACCTCACTGCAAAGATGCTATTTGAGCAAAGATATTAAGGAGTTGAGGGAGGTCATCATGCAGATAGCAGAGGGAAAGGTGCTCTGGGCAGAGGAAACAGCAAATGAGGCAGAAACATGACTGGCATGCTTGAGGAACAGCTGGGAATCCTTTATGGGTGGAGCTGAGTGACCATGTCAGAGAACTGAAAGATGTCCTCAGAGGGGTAGCGGGGCCAGAACAGGTAGAACCTTGCAGGTCTGAGGGTAACAGAAAGCCACTGGTAAGTTTTCACAAGAGCAGGAACATGCTCTAACACTTAGTGTATAAAGTATCATTCTGGCTGCTGTCTTCAGCACAGACTGAAATGAAAAATGACAGGAACGGAAGCGAGAGGGTGACTTTGGAGGTTATAGAAATATTATAGGTAAGAGGTGATAGTGTCTTGGTCCAGGGTGGCAGCAGTAGAGGTGCTAGGCGGTGGTTACCTATTAAGGAGAGAGAAAGGATTTAGGGATGGTTGGGATGTGAGCATGAGACAAAGTGGAATCAAAGATGACTTCAGTGTTTAGATCCTGAGGAATTGAAGGGATGAAACTGCTATGAACCAATATGGCAAAGACTGTGAATGGGGCAGATTTTTAAAGGACAAAGAAGATCTCGGATTTGAACATTTTAAGATTATGATGCCTATTAAACATCTCAGTAAGTGGTGATGTCACATAAGCAGTTGGGATACAAGTCTGGACTTTCAGGAGAAGTCAGGAGGGGAGATAGACATTTGGGAATCATCAACACACGCATGGTATTTAAAAACACAAAACTGTACGTAATCCACAAAAGTAGATAAAGAATAGACCCAAGGGTGGAGAAGAAAAGCATTTAAACAATTCAAGGCCAAGGACACTGGGGAAAAGAGTAAGAAGGAGTGAGCCATTATATAGAAGAGAAATCGAGGTCAAGAAATGTCTGAAGCTACATACAGAAGGTGTTTCAAGGATGAAAAAATGTTCAAGAAAGAAAGATGGGTCAAGAAAGATGAGGACTGAGGAGGAAGCATTAATATCTGTAGCATCAACAAGAATAGTTTTTGTAGAAAGCTGAGGACAAAAGCCTAATTAGAGTGAATTTTTATTTATTTACTTATTTATTTTTTTTAGTGAGAGAGGAAGAATTAAAACCATAAGTGCCAACCAAATGTTCTTCTGAGTTCTGCAAAAAAGGCTGCAGAGAAATAAGAAAATATCTGTCATAATATTGGAATCAAGTAAGTTTTGGTTGTTGTGGTTGTTGTTATTTTGAAGATGAGGTCACTTGAAATGTGTTTATCCTGATGGGACTTTCCATTAGAGACAGATTGAGAAGACAGATTGGAGATCCATACTCCTGTGTAAGGGAGAGACGAAGGAATGTAGTACATTCACTGAGCACAGAGGCATTCTTCCAGAGAGACCAGGAAAAAAGTCACACTGTAGAAGCAAAGATGCAAATAAATGGGTGGTATGATATTCATCTGAGGAAGTTCTCCGCTGATTCTTTCTGGGGTAGAGGATGCAAGAATATCAGCTGAACATAAGGATGGTAGAGAGAGGTTTAGATGAAAGAAAATTCCATATCCAAGTGAAATTTAATTTTTTCAGATGGAATAAACACATGAACCTGAACAAAGCTAATAGAGAAAAATATTAAGTCAAAAATATTTGACTGGAAAAAACAAAAGCAAAAACTTTTAAGAAGTAGGGAAGATGTCCTCCATTATATATGAAGTGGTGATTATTCATAAAACCTATGAAATTGTTGAAAGGGTCATCTATTTGGTTCACTCAAATGAATTATTAGTTTGAAAATGATGGCCAAAAATTAAATTTAAATAAAATTTAAGGGACAGTGGTTAAGAATCAGCTTGCCAATGCAGGAGACACGGGTTCGAGCCGTGGTCCGGGAAGATCCCACATGCCGCGAAGCAACTAAGCCCGTGAGCCACAACTACTGAGCCTGCGCTCTAGAGCCCACGAGCCACAGCTACTGAGCCCATGTGCCACAAATACTGAAGCCTGTGCACCTAGAGCCCGTGCTCTGCAACAAGAGAAGCCACCGCAATGAGAAGCCCGCGCACCTCAACAAAGAGTAGCCCCTGCTCGCCGCAACTAGAGAAAGCCCACCCACAGTGACGAAGACTCAATGCAGCCATAAATAAATAAGTAAATAAATACACAAATTTTAAAAATAAATAAAATTAAAAAAATTTTTAATCTCAAAAAAAATCAACACAAAGAGCATTTATGGGAAGAATTTGTCACACATTCTGAAAATTAGTAAAGATCATACATTTGTCCTGATCTTCCAAGGATCTGGGGACAATGACTGAATATGAGGACAACATTAATTAACAACAATGAAATATGTAATTCAAGCAAGATTTTAAAATAAAATGAAAATATCATAGACTATTAAAATATTTTCATATGGAAGAACTTTGCTTATCAAAATTATAAAAGAACACTAGGTCTATTACTTTCTTTGAATTCAACTGTCATTGTTGGTAATTAATCCATCAAAGATGAGGATGGTTTTACATACATTTTATAGATTTTTACACACTCTTTATAGCACTAAAGGAGTAAACCATGTTCTAATGACTGTAAAATAGGAGGAAAAAAAGCAATTTATTATTCAGCTTGATTATATATTTTATGTACTGTATCTATTCTTAATGACAGGCTCATTTCTAAAGATCAAATTTACATTCAAAGATTGGAGACTTCACATACTTTTATGTAAAGTAAAAGTCAGAATAGTCTCTGTAGGAGAGTATTCTGAATGGAACATTTTGAAAATTATTAAAAATGATGATTTTGTGTAATTGTAATTCTAGCCATATTTATAATAAAACTAAAAATACAAGATACTTCAATCAGAAAACTGTGATGCTACGTTATGAATACTACACAGCATGAAAATACATGGAAAAACAAAGAACACACCATTAATGTAATGTAAACCAAACCAACACAAGAAGAAAAACTGATTCAAACTATGGACTCTAAAATTATGTATTTGAGCCCCAATTCTGCCATTGCCTGGCTCTGTGACCTTGAAAATGTACTTAACCTCTTGAAGTCTCCCTTTTGTACTGGCTCTATTTTGACACTCACCAGCACAGACCAATGTTGGACAAATCCTTTTAACTTTCCCCCAGATAAATTAACTTGTTTTAAAGCCTGAGAAACTGATACAGGTTTTACTGAAGCTTTCATAGAGGGGAATAGATATGATTTTACATCACATACTGCACGGCAAAGAAGTTAAAATACTATTTAGATAGCAGTATCCCTTTCTCTCTGACATCCCAGTAGTAAAGTTCAGAAAAACTGAGATAATGCTAACGACCAAGACAAAATAATTTGGAAGCCATTCAACTTACAAAGAGTATAAAGTGAGTTAAAACAACAAACAGGAAACAAATTTTTGTGTCATAATAAAAGACTATGATTAATTCGACAGTCTGTACCTGAGGTAAAAAGGGAAAACAAATTTGAAAAAAGGTGGGTTAGTAAAGCAGTTTAATGAAACAGGTAAACTTTCCAAAACATTAATAAGTTAAAAATTTCTGTCTTACCTGGTTAGAGCTCTAATGAGTAAACAAGTATCATTTAATTAAACTCAATTTAATGTAAGTTGTATATAAAACATTCATGCTGTCTTGAATTTCTTACAAATTGATATAACATTGAAAAAACAAAGCAAACATAAAACCTCACTAAATAAACTCTTAGACTAATATAAACTTGGTAAATGATAATTCTGCATTATTTCCTTTAAATGCACATTGTGTTTTTTATCTGATGGGCCAGTTCTTCTGAAATCAAATTTTATTACAACTTCTTTTCAAATCAACTTATTTATCTTCTCAATTCTTTAGACTCTGAGTCTTCCTTTCATATAGTTGAAAATTTTCATACATGCACAGGTTTGCAATTAGCTTTTCCTTTTCTTCTTTATTATGTCACATGCAATTCAAGAAATAAAGAAACTAGAAATGAGAGATACTATTAAGGGTAAAAGGCTGTTGCTAAGTTATCCCATGTGTGATAGACAAAATTTTAGGATGGACTTTGTGATCCCCACTCCTTGGTATCCACACCTATGTGGAAACCCCCTGCTTCCCACGCCTTACCTGGGGTGCTAAAAGAACCTGTAACTTATTTCTAGCAAACAGAATATGACAAAGGTGAAGAGATTTTTTTTAGATGTAATTAGGAGCTCTCTGCAGGTGACTTTGAATTAATCATAAGGGAGATGATCTTGGATGGGCCTGACCTAATCAGGTGAACTCTTCAAGTAAAGGTCCAGGCTTTTGGCTGTTTGTTAGGCAACAATTGAAAACTAATACACCATGATTTTAATATCTGCTATATTTGAAATTCCCTACCAAATCAACAACATAATTAAAGCAGGGGGAATGAATTTAAGATTACTTTGAAAGTAATTGATGGATACCTAGAGATCACTCCATTATTCAATTTTTTATATTTGAAAATTTAATAATATATTTTTAATCATGAAAACAAAGAATTAAAAAACCTTTTTATCTTTTTAACATCTGTTTTGTTTGGTGCTATTGAGATAAGATATAAAGACCAATCTGTTACTGTTCCTACTGAGAGCTGATAAAAAGCAGATAATTTTAATATATCAAAAGGTAAGTGAGAGATATGGGGATATATGTATATGTATAGCTGATTCACTTTGTTATAAAGCAGAACTAACACACCATTGTAAAGCAATTATACCCCAATAAAATTTTTTTTAAAAAAAAGGTAAGTGAAATAAACCTGATTCCAAATGTGTGTGACTTTAACATGTTATACAATGATGATTAACAGCATAAATAAGAAAAGAGATACACACGCCAGTAAAAGTTTTCAGAAGAAAACTTCGGAACCAATTAGATTAATTTACGATTGAGGGAACATCAAAGGATTTGCTAGAACGGATATTTAGAACCCTAGTTGGTATTAATTTTGACTAAGATTGTGTTGGAAGGGAGGTTGGGAGGGAGACGCAAGAGGGAAGAGATTTGGGGATATATGTATGTGTATAGCCGATTCACTTTGTTATAAAGCAGAAACTAACACACCATTGTAAAGCAATTATACTCCCAATAAAGACGTTAAAACAAAAAAAAGATTGTGTTGGAAATTTTGCTTTAACCAATGTTCCTGTTGCTTTGTATCTATTAAGAGCCAGTCAGGAAAAAAATACTACTATATTCTGCTAGTAAGTTTATGTGTTCAATAAATACAGTTTATCTCATTCCCAGTTCACTGAGCCAACGCTAAAGGGCCACAGAGTTGTGTTTATTCTCCCAAAATCGTAAATAAAATCTACCATCTGGTGTTAAATGCTTCAGGTGCAGACTTTTAGTAAATCTGAAGCTCAAGGTAAAATAACTTCCTATTGTGAGCATTTAATGGTTGACCATGAAACAAAGAAGAAAAGCCGATGCTGACTGCGAAATTTAACAGAGAAAGAGAACGTCCTGTATGGTTTTTGAAAAATTCTGCGTTGCCCATCCAGGGGAAATTTTGCAGACTGACCACTTATAGGATCCAGGAGGTTAAAGACAGAAAAAAGTCTCGGAAGATTGACCAGATGACCTCTTCCAGCCCTCCCAATTTCAGGAACGTTTGATTCTAGTATCTGGTTCAAGGTCTTTCTTCAGCCGCTGGGAGTCGAAGGCCTGAGGCAAGTCTGGTTTGTCTTGGTAATACTGACACTGTGCTCTCTGCTCTCCCCTGGTCTCTGACTGAACATTTCCCCTGTTCCATTTCTAGCTTTGACCTCCTTTTTCCCCATCCATCCTTTAATAATTATAGCATCCAAAAGAACTGAATGTAATTGAAGTAAATGACCAAGGCTGGTTTTAGAATGGAGTCTGGGTTCCTAGCCACACCCTACAAGCTTTCCATTGTGAAGTGTAAACAAATGCTCCAAAATACAGCCTCTTGCCATTGCAGGAGCATGCATCCTGCATTGCTTTGTAAATTGTCTTTGCTGGAATGTAAATTCCATCAAAGACAATGTAGACAAAGATGGAATGTAGACTCCATCTCCAACTTCATAGTCATGGTTCCTTGTGCTAAGGCATTTTTCATCTCTTCCCTTCCTCCTTGCCTAGCAGGGGCTCCACAGAAACAAACAAACAAACAAACAACCTGTATTCTCCCGTGGTACAAATTAGTGGCCTTATCAGCCCTCCGGATGAATTCATTAACTCTTTATTGTCTTTTCTATAAGCGTGTCCCTTTTATGTGCATCTTGCTTTAATATTTTCTCCAGCTCCCTATAACCCCCACTGTGAGAGTGTCTTTATCTCACTCCTTTTTACAGAGGCAGAGCGTCGCTGAGCTCTTAGTAGGCACTCAGTAACTATTAATTCATTGATAATCCTCACACGGATATCAACTATTAGACAAAGCTCACTTTTAAGTCATGCACCCCGGGACTAGTGACAAGTCTGTGTTTTACACATTGTTCCTGGCCCTCTTCCTCTTCCTCAGCTGTACGACTGGGAAAGAGTTCCCTTTAAGCTTACTTTAGTATCTAGAGCAAAATGCCGTTTTCTTTTGATTTCCCTTTTGTTCACATAGCAGTTAGAAGACATTTTGGGCAACTCTGGTGGTAAAAACTGTGATGTCTGAAATCGCTTATTAAAGGTGGAGTGGAGTGGGAAAAACAAATGACTGGGTCTAAGGTCCCATGCTGGTCCTGTTATTAATAAACTGTGGGAACTGGCATTTCAGAGTTCTCAGGGTTGTGTGTGGGTGTAAGTATGATTGTGCGTGTGTGTGTGTGTGTGTGTGTTCTCACTTTAACATAGCAGTTTGTGCTATAAAGACTGTGGAGAAGCTACATCTGTCTGAACCTTTGCTCACTGGAGTACTGAAATAGGGAAGAAATATGAACTTCACAATGACCCCCAACAGTCTTATCAGGTGTTTCCGGCCAACTTCGTATAATTAATCCAAAAGGACCCTAATAAGCCTTAAGAACAAAGCCTAGATTCCACCCTTTCACCTAACATCTTGAATCCTACAAAGGACAGGAGGAAAAATGCAAACTCATTAGGACCTACGAAATGGAAAAAAAAATCTCTGGTAACACATATGCCATCAAAAAAATACGTTATCATTATTGGAACATAGTACATCATGACGGACCATTTATCAATTTCATAACTTACTATCTAGTCCACATACAAAGTCCATCACAGTCAGGCACAACTCCACCAAGCCACTTAGAATGTATGTTTACCTGCCTTCCTACACCATCTACACTTAAAAAGCGCAGTCTTTGCTAAATTTTAAATCCATTCCAATTAGTGTCACCATAAAAATGGAGAACCAGCTGTTCATTGACCTTGCAGTACAATGTTCAAACTTATTATTCTCCAGACTATTCTCAGCATCTCTTTTTCATGTTCATTAACGTCAGACTTTTATATTTCTAACAAGGGTATTATTTTTGCTCAAACTTTTAGCAATCTTATTGTGTTTGCTCTAAACTTTCTTAAGGTATATAATTATTGGATTCAATTGTTTAACTGCCAGGCTGAAGGTAATATTCTATTAAATGTTAGTCCAATGACGAATGGGGTAGTAGAGTTACCAGACACCAGCCCTGAATAAGCAGGTTTGTTCGAAATATCAGTTTAAGACACCTATGAGAAACTCATTTTATTTTCATGATTTTCCTTAAATAAATGACTTCTATTTTTCTACATGATCACTTAGGATGTCAGAATTTCTATAGTAAGGACAATTTACTTTGGTGAAGATAACATACTGGAATTTACATTCCAGCAAAGACAATTTACAGAGCAATGTTTGATTGACCTTTGGTTATGCTGATGGAGGTACTGTAGCTTGAAACCATTCTCTTCAGAACATGAGTGATATAGTGAGGAATTATTGCAGAGGAAATAATTTTTACAGTTTTGAAGTTAAATAGTAGAAAAACACTGCTCTTCAAATTTTGTACAATAGCATGTTCTCTATACCCTTCCTTTTTATATTTTAGACATTTATGATTTTTTTTTAAAAATTGGACATCCACAAAAATGATGTTTTGTTTTTTTTTTCCACAGTGAAATCGCATCTTTAACGGATGACCATTTGGGAAGTTAATTTTTTTGGCATGAGTCTACAAATTAATATTACTGATGTTGTATAGTTTTAACGGCATGGAATTGAAATCCTAGAAATGTAACAAATCCCAGCAAAAATGACGTTTTGAAAACTACAGAAATATATAAGAAAATATTTATATTGCTCATAATTTCAACAGAATTACTTGTACAACTTAAAGAAACATCATAATATCTTTTGCTTTTAATATCTCACTTTTTAAGAGCCTGCAGAATCTCAGTTAAGTATTTTACAGCATTTATTCCAATTTACCAATTATGTATAGATATGAACACAACTTTGGTCTGAAACACAGCTTTTACTTTTTCCTAAACTTTCAAAAATATGCAATTAGGATGAAACAAATTAAATATCCAATTTCCTATATAAATTGATAATTTAAAAACTCTAAATTGCCTTTCAATTTCTTTTAGTTCACTTACTTCAGATTGTTTCAATTGGGCACATATTTTTTCTTTTAACAGCATGTTTTAAGAAATCATCTGCTTAAATGTTTCAAATATTACAGCAAATTCCTCGTCTCTTTTTAAAAAATGGATTACGCTTGATGATTTATTTAACTTTTTAAGAGACATTTTAAAGAGTTTCCATGAACAACTCTAATATATGAGGATAGTTATTTTTGCCCCGTTCAGGGTCATTGTAGCAAAGGATAGATATATCAGATAAGTCAAACATACTACACATTTATGGGTTTAAATGTGACAAACACATATGTAATATGTAGGGGATCATTTTCTTTACAAAAAAAGTGAAGTATGAAATTAAATCATTTGTAATTTCATATCCAGCTTCAGATTTACAACCTAACCAGAGGTGCAGTGTTTAAAGCTTGTGTTTCTCGAATAACCAAAGGCTAACACTTTATATACCAAATTGAACCCATTTATTCCTATGAAAATCTTCATAGAATGTATTGTTCATCGTTCAGTAACAGAGGAAATCATCTGTTAGAGATTAAAGTTAACAAGAAAGATACGTAACCTACATTAAGGAAAAAGAAATTTAAAAAAAGGGTTCTTCACCAAACAACGTAAAACACAATTTGAAAAAATGGAAAGTCATCTTGTGTCTCCAGATCCCATGTTTGCAAAATACCAATTATTCATAACTATAATGTGATTTCACTTTGTTGCGGGGGGGAGGGACTTCTTGAAAGGGAACTTGACACAGTAAATCTGAAGTTAAATTGGAAAATTAACAAGAAAGAACAGCCAAATAATTTTACAAATAAAGAATAATGAAGAAGGCAACTCTTCCCCTAAAATGTTAGTAGGTGCTACAAGCATAATAAAATTTAAATGTTGAGGTACTAGTACAAGAATTGTCAAATAGATCAATGGGATAAAGCAGCTCCAAACCAGAACTTTACTAAGGATACTAAGTATTTAGTACAGTATTACTTAAATCTAAGACATCACCACTTGGTAGATATACCCCTTAAGAAGGGAAACATCCAGCCAATTAAAGTATGTGCTTTCTAACATCTAGAATTTTTACATATATTGAAAGAACTTATTCACCCTTTATTAAAGACAGATTTTATCACCCACATACATAAAATATATAAGCAAAAATAAATTAATTAACATTCTATAATTTCTTCACATCTGGAACTGAACTCTCCTAAATCACTTTTAGATCTAGAGTTCTTAATATTTTTGCTTTTCCACACAATGACATTCCCTGGGCTCTTAAGAGCACTGGTTATGTGGTATTTCTGAAGAAAAGCCAGTGATGCTGGCATTTGAAATGTGACTTTGCAACTACGTGGAACTAGCCATACTTTGATTTCGACTTGAAGTATATTGGTAAACATACCTGATTCATGATCTTCTTCAAATGTTACTCTATTTGGTTCCTAGGGATTAAAAGACCACTCCACTATTGTCTCTGGAGAATGATTTCCACAGGGACACACATTCTGCACATTTTAATGCTGGGGCTTTCAAAGTTTGCACATGCACAGGTAATGGCAAGCATAGGCTGACCCTGCCTGAGTGACCATGGTTTTTAGATTTCATTGTTTGCAAATGTTCCAGTGAAAGGTAAGGTATCACGTAAGCAGTGAAATTCAGTGTGTTACAGACATCAAGAATTATTGCTATAAATACAGAATTATTCAAAAAAGTACATAAACAATTTTTTGAAAAAAAAAATTCCACCTCTTATCTAAAGTAATGAATGATAATACCTGCCATACCTACCCCAAAAGAGGCTTTGAGGATCCAAACAGAATCAGGAATGTGCATAAAATTTTTAAATTATGAAGCACTATACAGTACCCTAAAAGTGAATACGTTTTAGACAATTTAGCAAGTCTTTTTTTGTTTTGTTTTGATGTTTCTTTTGTTTTCCAAAATTAACACTAGAATTAAACACTAAAATTGCTTTCTCATAAGTGGTTTTTCAACCTTTTAAGTTCGTTATCAAAATCCTTTCTTGCTAGCAATATGGTAACATGACATTATTTGTGATCAAATTATTTTATTTATATACCAGAATTGCAGTATTACTGTACAAAATTGTTCCAACTCTTTGTATATCTTTCTTACATTTGACATACTGACACATTGCATGCATTTCCTTTGTGCTAATATATCTATTAATCAAAACTTGTTCAGTCAAAGGCACTTACAATTTTTACTCAATCTTACACTTACAAGTTTTACTCAATCTTAATTAAAATGAAAATAAATGTTAAAATAATTTAATTAGAGATATGTTGGGATTTAAGACCTGGAGTTTCTGCATGATACATCAACTTACTTGTAAAATTTCTTAACGATACTTTACATTCTTAATGTCATGTAAGTTAGTGGCATTACATTACTAACTTATAACCTGATCATTTTGTAAAAATTGATCAAACTTAGAATAATAACGCCAATAAAACAGCACAGTTAAAATAAGCATGAAACAAGCAAATGTCCTCAAACGTTTCAACAGAAGGATAGATAAGTTGATTTCAATCACTGCTGAACATTACAAACTGAACTCTTACCCCTTGCAGAAAAGGAAAAGAGAAAACATACTGAATTACACTTTTCTTGCTGATAAAAGTAAGCTCAATAAATCATCTTGAAAGAGATATTTCCTTCATGGCACTAAGCTCTAGACAGATTTTCTGGGAAAATACTAGTCAGTATCTTCAACCGCCTTTTGTAAAAATGAAGAAATATTCTTTTATTACCACTTTTATATTCTCATCAATAAAACATTAAAGCATAGAATTATATCTTACTTTAGCAAAGATTTTCCTACTCAGAATTCATAAAACGTAACATAGGAACAGCTGTGAGACCAATCCACAAGGCTAATATTTGTCAGGTAGAAATAAGAATGATAGTAGACCCACTTCTACTTCCTTGGGGCATGATCATGACAATTTAAAAAAACTGTTATTGTGGTAACATTGGTTCATAACATTATATGAACTTATAACATTATGTAAGTTTAATGTGTACATTATATTTTGACTTTTGTATACGCTGCAGTGTGCTGACCACCAAAAATTTATTTTCCATCTGTCACCGTACAGTTGACCCCCTTTACCTATTTCACCCCTTCCCCTCGGGTAACCACTACTCTGTTCTCTGTATCTAAGTGTTTGTTTTTGTTCGGTTTGTTCATTTATTTTGTTTTTTTTGTGCTTTTGTTTGTTTGCTTTTTTATATTCCACGTATGAATGAAATCACACAGTGTTTGTCTTTTTCTGTCTGAAATTTCATTTAGCACAATACCCTCAAAGTCCATCCATGTTGTCAAAAATGGCAAGATTTCATGTTTTTTATGGCTGAGTGGCATTTCACTCTGTGTGTGTATGTGTGTGTGTGTATGCATAGGTGTGTGTGTGTGCGTGTGTGTACACCACATCTTCTTTATCCATTCGTCTGTTGGTGGGCACTTAGGTTGTGTCCATATCTTGGTGATTATCAGTAGCGCTTTGATGAACTAGGGTGCATGGATCTCTTCTCTCTGTCCTTTCTCACCTCTGTCATCTCAGTCAAGATGGTGAAAGGGGTTAACAAGGTTACTTTTGATTTGGAAGAAAAAAATATCTTTCAGGTTACAGATTGCTCAAAAATGTCTTACCAGTTAACTGCATTAATTCCTGTTTTGAAGCTCCAAATACCTGTCTTTGGCTTTCAATGTAGAGGTTTGCTGTTTCATTATTTCAAGTCCATTTATGTGTGAGGCACCAGTGTGCACACCACGCATTCACACACAAATTATAAAAACTTTAAAAATACTTGTAAATGGACCAATGAATAATAATCTTGTACTTTCCAAGGTAGAATAATTAAATATCATTTTTTCTTTAATATGTTTCTTACTTATTGTTTGGGATTTAGTCTGCCTTGAGACTGACAGTATTTTCTTCTCACTTCTGTAAAAGCTTAGCTGGGAGTGGGGGACAGGTAGGGGGTCTGTATTAGTTGGCTAGGGCTGCCATGACAAAATACCCCAAACTACGTGGCTTAAACAACAGAAATTTATCTTCTCAGAGTTCTGGAGGCCGGAAGTCCAAGATCAATGTGTCAGTAAGTTGGATTTCTTCTGAGATCTCTCTCCTCGGCTTGTAGCCTTCTTGCTGTGCCCTCACGTGGTCTTTCATCTGTGCACACACATGCCTGGTATCTCTCTGTATGTCTAAGTTTCTCTTCTTATTAGGAAACCAGTCAGATTGGATTAGGACCCACCCTAATGGTTTCATATTCACTCAGTTACCCCTCTCAAGGACCTCACTCCAAATACAGTCACATTTGGAGCTACCAGAGACTTTGGCTACAAGATACGAATTTTGAGGGGACACAATTCAGCCTATAACAGGGTGTTAGAGCGATTATTGTCTAAAAGTTTCTGTCTTACTTGTCCGCTCTTCCTGATCCATTTACATACAATGCAGGCTTTAGTTGGGAATTCTTTTGTCCGCACTCACTGGCATTTCTGCTTTGCCAACTTCTTCGCCACTGTGTTGTTCCTTGGGCCCCAAGATCCCTATCCTGTTCACCTTCATCTTCCACCTTCCAGAGCCTTCCTTCTACTCGTTTCGTATATAATAACCAGGGTTGTAGTTGTACTTAGCAGGAAGAAGCTACTCCACCTCTCCACAATCAGGATTCTTCCCCTGGTTTTTGTTTTTGTTTTGTTTATAAATTTATTTATTTTTGGTTGTGTTGGGTCTTTGTAGCTGCATGCAGGCTTTCTCTAGTTGCAGCGAGTGGGGGCTACTCTTCGTTGCGGTGTGAGCGCATCTCATTGTTGCGTGTGACTTCTCTTGTTGCGGAGCACGGGCTCTAGATGCATGACCTTCAGTAGTTGTGGCACGAGGGCTCAGTAGTTGTGGCTCGCGGGCTCCAGAGCGCAGGCTCAGTAGTTGTGGCGCACAGGCTTAGTTGCTCCGCGGCATGTGGGATCTTCCCGGACCAGGGATCGAACCCGTGTCCCCTGAATTGGCAGGCCGATTCTTAACCCCTGCGCCACCAGGGGAGTCCCCTTACCCTTGTTTTACAAAAAACTTTCTAAGAAACAAATGATGATTAGAATCAGAAAAGAACTGCACTGAAATATAAGACAATAGAAAAAGTAAAGAGAACTATAGTCAAACATAGTAACTTAGTAAAGCTCTATTTTCCATAAGAATTTCAAATGTCAAAATCCCTACTTCTTTCTTCCACTATTACAGCCCCTATGCTTTACTTGAAGCAACATTAGTGACATTTAAAATAACTGATCTTCCATACGTTTGGCAAAACAAAGATGTGTACAAATGTTATGAGCCAGAGATCCTCAAGACAAAGAGAGATAACTCATATCCTAAGATTTTCAAAATAAGTTCAATTTCCAAGTATAGAATTTGTTTCCCCTTTGCTCACTCCATCACTTGAAAATGAATCAATATGTTATGTGCCACTTTGCTCCAGTTTAACCTAACGATTTCAGGAACTGGCTTATTACTCATCTTAACAAATACTGTGTCAATTCACACCAAACAGACAAAGTGTACCTTACCCTCATGACACTAGGATGGCAACATTCTATAATAGAAAGTGACCTGAAATTTAGTCCTGTTTCACCACTAATTTGGTTCGTAGCTTTGGGTAATTCTTTTTTTTCCCCTCATACTTAAAAAATCAAGCAGCGATATCAAGCTACAAAAATATCGCTTATATTTTCACCCTTTTTACTAAACAGCTTCTAAAACTTTTTATATATATCTCATGTTTTTCATACATATCCCACGGTAAATGTACTTTTTAAAAAATATACTTATTGATCTTCTGCAAACATGTGTTTTGCTGTTATGACAATTTAGCAGATCTCATTTCTCCTGCTATGACACAGTTTCTAGGCCTGCCTCAGGACTGTTATACTGAACAAAATGCCAGGAAGGAGACAATATGAAGCAGATAATGAGAGCTATGAATGATTAAAGGAGATGTAGTAGCACCTCTCAGAGACAGCAAGAGGGTAAAAAAAAAGTAGCAAGGCAGTGGGATCAGGCATAGGCGTCATGTGGTCCCCAAAGACAAATATTGCAAGAGTTTAAGGGAAAAATCTGTGAGCACTGCATTCACCATGAAACTCAGCAAGATGAGGCTTCAGACCCTTCATTGCTCTGGCCTTGTAAATGCTGGGAGTTCTAATATCTATAGAAAGTTCTAGGTGAATTATGCTTTTTTCCAGATACCTGCACCCCAATCTTCATTGCAGTACTATTTACAAATAGCCAATACATGGAAGCAACCTAAATGTCCATTAACAGATGAATGGATAAAGAAGATGTGGTATATATATGCGATGGAATATTACTCAGCCATTAAAAAGAATGAAATAATGCCATTTGCAGCAACATGGATGGACCTAGAGACTATCACACTAAGTGAAGTAAGCCAGACAGAGAAAGACAAATATCATACGGTATCATTTATATGTGAAATCTAAAAAAAAAAAAAAAAAAAAAGATACAAATGAACTTAGATACAAAACAGAAATAGACTCACAGACATAGAAAACAAAACAAACTTATGGTTACCAAAGGGGAAAGTGGGGAGGGATAATTAGAGTTTGGAATAAACATATACACACTACTTTATATAAAATAGATAACCAGACCTAAATGGGAAGGAAATCAAAAAAAGAGGGGATATATGTATATGTATAGCTGATTCATTTTGCTGTACAGTAGAAACTAACACAACATTGTAAAGCAACTATACTCCAATAAAAATTAATTAAAAATAGATAACCAACAAGGACCTACTTTATACACAGGGAACTGTACTCAATATTCTATAATAACCTATAAGGGAAAAGAATCTGAAAAAGAATATATATATATGTATATATATATATATATATATATGAATGACTTTGCTGAACAACTGAAACTAATACAACACTGTAAATCAACTATACTTCAAATAAAAAAAAAAAAGAAAGTTCCAGGTGAAATGGAAAATCTATGGTTCAAAAAGTATTTCCACGTAAACATTTCTGGTCAGTTACCTAGAAATCTCAGAAGCAAGGGAACTAAATCTCCAAGGCTCTATGTATTTGTTCTGCTTACCTGTCTTGTTCAAAATAAAAATATTTAATTTCATATCCGATTTCACATTTCCAATTTTGCATTCTTTATCTTAAAGCATAGAGTCCCCTTCCCACCAACAACATCATATAAGCACCTAACATCTAACTCCCTGCAAATGGGAATCAGAAACATTCTGATGATATGTGGAAGTGTACATTAACTAAAAGTACGTGTGGGGCTTCCCTGGTGGCGCAGTGGTTAAGAATCCGCCTGCCAATGCAGGGGACACGGGTTTGAGCCCTGGTCCCGGAAGATTCCACATGCCACAGAGCAGCTGGGCCCGTGAGCCACAAGTACTGAGCCTGCGCGTCTGGAGCCTGTGCTCCGCAACAAGAGAGGCCGTGATAGTGAGAGGTCCGTGCACTGCGATGAAGAGTGGCCCCCACTTGCCACAACTGGAGAAAGCCCTCGCACAGAAATGAAGACCCAACACAGCCATAAATAAATAAATAAATAAAATTTAAAAAAAAAAAGTACATGTGAACGCTCGTGGAAACAAAAGGCCATGAAGAAGCTGAAGAGTTAGATTACAGTGTTGGAAGGGAGACCAAAACAATGCAGAAACAAATAAAAAAGTATCCGTATTTTCTTCTACTAGATCTTCCTCCAGAAGGATGACAGAAACGGTCAAAAATGGAGTCATGAAAGAGACTCATTGCAGCTGCTCTGCAGACAGGGCTCCAGTGCAAAGAGCTCCTCAAAGTAAAATCTAAAGCTGGGAGTCACCTTCTCACAGTGGAGGGCACATAGGACAGCAGTGACCCTGCCAGACCCTGATTCTGATCCATGCCATAGCAAGGAGCCCAAGGGGATTTTTTTTTCACACTTGTATTTACAGGATTTCTGTAGCATTTTTGTAATCAAATTTATTGAGGTATAATTTGCATATACTAAAATGTATCCATTTCAGGGTGCGGATAGATGAGTTCGGGAAACTGTATATACCCTCATAACCAACACCATAATCAAGCAATAGAACAGTAGTGCCTTTTTGTTATAACTGGAACTCTCAAAATAGGGGTTTGATGGGAATTTCAGAGTAGGGTAGCCCAGAGTAGTCAGGGGAGGACTTCACATCATTTAACAATGTTTTTCTGAGCACCTGCCCACTGCCAGACCTTTTGCAGGGTGCCCAGGATGCAAGCTGACAATGAAATAATCCCTGACTTCAAGTTGCTCACAGCTGAGTGGGTGAAATAAATATGCAGACACCAAATGTACTACCAGTGATGGAAGAGGAGGCAGTCTGAGATGTGATCAGTGAGGTTTGGAACCTGTGTAACTTTTTGTCTGGATGGAAGGGATGCAGGTAAGTGAGCACGCAAGCCGGCATGAACAGGGAAGTTATGAGAAACGATTAGTGCATGAGCAGGTCCACAAACATGCGTGAATGTCATTGTTCCAAATCATAAGAGAACACATGTCAAGTCCTTGGTGTGTGGGGGGCAGTGGAACACTATTCCCACTGAAATCCTCTCTTTACCACCCTTGCAGATGGGGAGTGGAAACAGTGACACTCAAGTCACACGAGGATCTCTTAGAAAAGGCATGATATCTATTGGTGTAAATAAACTATCTTTGATGGTTTTAGTCACACAATACAGAATAAATGACACACACTGTTCATGTGCTTTTATTTTTCAAACTGTCAGTGGTTACCTGTGCCCTGAGAGAGAGGGCGGAGGAACAAGCTATGGATAGATTTTAGTTCTATGAGATGCTCAAAAATAATTCTTGATTACTGGGGGCCGATGAGAGGCTTCAGTGAGTCTCCTCCCGGACCTCCGGGCTTCCCTGTGCCTTCTGTCCGTCTACTTCCTTTTGTTGATCTCTGGGTCCTAGACAGAATGAACTTTCTCTGTTGCGGCAGAGCCTGGCCAACTTCTCATCAAAATCATTGTATCTTCCTTCTGGGCATACACCTGGACTATACTTCCTGGGCTACTCGGCAGTGAGGCATGACCTGTGAGTTTTAAGTCAGTTCATTTCTTCCAGGACTAGCCCATGAAATTTTTCCAGGCATGATTCTCCATATTTTTTTCACCTGCCACAGACATAGGAAAGATAAATATAGTGATCTGAGAATTCACTTTGAGGATGGCGTAGACATTGGGTGAAATGATCTGGAGTCCTTGAATTATTGCTTTGAAAACAGTTACCACTCTGGAGTACCAGTTTTGTACGTGAGCAAGAAATCACTTTCTATTATGCTTGAGTTCTGATACATTTAGGAGTTTACTTTTTAGTAGCAAGTTGACTTAAATAAAATACCTGCTATTTGATATTAATATTGTGATTGCTAAAGTATTCTCTGAGTGAATAAATAGGATTTCAACTTCGAAGCCTGATTTTTCTATCACCTTATATAAGAAGGTGCGCTGTGGGAAATTAATATTCAGTAAGAAATATAATGTATATATATTGTCAAGAAGTAACATATTTAATCCATACAAATTTTTTTCTAGGGCATGAGAGATGAGGCACATGTTTCTACTCTGATATTTAATATGCTTTCACAGAAACTGACATCTATGAGCAATGAATTTTAGGTCAATAAAAATTATTTGAAAATGCAGAAGTAAATCACCACCAACCCCCTGATCATCCAACAACACTGGGAGGGAGCATAGCCACACCCCCTTGACTCTAAAGAACTTTCAGGTTGTCATAACCTATTCTTTTAAATGAAGGACTTGACCTTGGTTCCTAATCACTCTGGGAGCCCTCCAGATCATTCTTCATTTACCCCTCACGGTGTATTTGGGCACGCATACATAAGATACCTCCTATGTGAGGGACATGTTTCAGAGCAGAAAATCAAACAGAAATCTAGTATCCTAAAACGTAAAACAGAGTAATCATTTCCATGTTTAGTGATATTTACTATTTGCGTCACAAATGAAACATGTTAGTAATAATTCTCAAATGATGATTGTTAATAGATAATGAAAGCTTATATTCACAATTTACTTTCGCTCTTTCATAGATGCAGCTTTCCATGTGGAAATTTCTCTGAGATCTCTCGATAATTCACGCTTGGAGATAACTGAATATATGGCACATTTTGAAGGGTAACTGCTGATTTCTGATTGAGTAGATAAATAAATTATTCAGTGAAAAGAACAGTTGGCTCAAGGTCACTACAATAAAGGGCACACATTTCCAGGTTCATTACTCCTCACAAAATATTCAAGACATTCTAATTAATTTAAACTTTCCTTTAGGCCATCGATTTCCTGATGTTTTCAATTCTGTTTTTCAGCAAATATCAGCAGTGTAAATACATGAGAGTTTTATGATTGTTTTCCCTCCCTATTTACTTCTTGAGTAAATACCTCTAAAATAAATTAAGTGATCCTAAACTAAAATTTTGCATTTGATTATAAGATTTAACACTTTGAGTCACTTTAGACCTTTAGTAATACAAGTATTATTACATTTTTAGGAATGTAAATACCATACCACTTTATTTATTAGTGGGATGTATGTGTGTGTGTGTGTGTGTGTGTGTGTGTGTGTATACACATATACATATATAGTAAACTATAACTGAGGAATAAAAAATTAGTTTATAATTTTGTCAACGAAAATCTTTTTAAAATATGTGATAACCTGTTTCCTGATTTAGTAAACAAAGTTTTTTGAACATACTTTAACATTTTTCATAAAGATTAAAAGCATCCTCATGTAGATCATCATTATATTCTGCAAGATTATCATTATTAAATTCTGCATTGTCTGTTTGGCAGATTAAAGGTGGCTGCAAATGCTTTTGCAGTCCTTCCATCGGCAAGTAGAGTCTAACTCCTGTTCCTTGAAACTTGCTTCCCCAACCGAATGAGGCAGTGATACGGAACACGAGAGACCCTACAGCTCCTTGGGAGGCCTCTTAGAACGCCGGCTTGGAGGCAAGTCAGCCCCCGTGGAGGAAGTACAAATACCCGGAAACCATTATCTCACGAGAAACCCAAGTCACGTGGATGAGATGCCACACGGAGAGGAGAAGATCAAAGAACATCCAGCCCACCTGACCTGTCACTGATGAACCCCTCCTCCGGGGAATGGATCTTCCCATCCTACCTCAGCATGAATCAGGGGTGAAGAGCTCATAGGAGCCCTTTCTGAATTTCTGACCCCCCAAATCACGACCAAATTAATATTGTTGTTTTAAGACATTAAGCTGGGGGGACTTTGGTATACCACGATAGACAACTAGAACACGATAAACAAATTCAAGGTGACTAGGATAAACTGAGCTTAATTAACTAGAGATCAGTAGACCCTAATCTGGGAGCTGTGGTGTTTCTATTCCTAACCCAAGAAAAGACAATTGAGTTTGGCATTTACAAAGTATTTTTTAGGAGGAGAGAAGGTCCTTCTTAAACTTTTCTGTTCCCTCTGATGTTCAAAGCTGATTTCTGCTCACTCTGAGCTTGAGTCTGTAAATGACAGAGGCAGCTAGAAATAAATCACGCTGCCGGATTAATGGAGTAAACCTGATAAAGGACAGAATGAGCTATGTGACACTTGGTTATTGAGTAACACCTTCTGATTATTGTTTATATCTTATAGACAGTTTGACCATATTTTAGACCTTGAAGCCATGAAATCGTGATACTATTTTTTTCTACAAACCACAGCACAATCATATTTGGGGTAACTGAAAAGAAACAATGAGGATCTACTATCCTGGGTCTATAGTGTATTACTCGTACATAGTCACTAATTGGTAAATTACAAAGTTGATGCTGCATTTAACATTCTTCCTCACTTTGGGCACCACTACCCTCATCCACGCCACCTTGTTACCTTTACTGGCTTTCCCTCCAGTAGCTGAAGATGCTCTAGCCTCAGGATCTTTGCTCTCGATATTCTTTTAAAATGGAAATTTCACTGACCCGACACCATGTATGGCTTGTTCCTCACTTCATTGGGGTTATTTATAAAATCAGAGAGGGTTTCCTGGAGCCCTCTACATAAAATAATACTTCTCATCCTCCTCAATACTCCTCATTACTTGTATCTTATGTTATTTTTTCTACATTCCACTTATCCCCATATGACATATTTTAATTTTTATACTCTCATTTGATTATCTGCTCTATGAGCAAAAAGTTTGCATTACAGCCACCCATTCAACTATTCCCCTCACACACACACACACACAAAATGATACAGGAACTCTGCAATATTTCCAGAATCTTGAACAGAGCTTCTTTGGAACATGATGGGTTGAAGTTCATGTAAAAAGTGGTTTGTCAAGGAGGAAACATCTGGACATTTTGAATGGCATAGCTAAGACCAAGAACATTACTTTAGTATTTATGCATACCCTATGGTTACTAGAGTCTGGAGCGAAAATCATCTTGTCTTCAATAGTTAGGACATCATTCTGTGATTCTTTCCAGCCATGGCTAATTTCCCAGCTCTCTTTACATCACCCTTTTAATATCCTGGATATCAGCGCAAAAGTCCTAGATCTCAGGTCCTGCCCATTTATTGCACAAAATAAAGCTCTTAATCTTTTCACTTAAGGCAGGGCACGCTTAATATTCTTTATGTTTCTGTATCAAAAGTTCACTTTAGTTAAGAGGCCATTAATTCATTCCTTTTGATTACGATAACCACTGAGAATTATGCTCGTTTAAAATTATGCAACCATAAAAATTGACCTTCAAAATGCATTGAGCATTTATAACCTTCTCATTTGTTGATAAGCAATGAAAATATGAATGGACTGCTTGCTAGATGAACCGTAAGTCATAGATGTGGGGTTTTTTAAAAATTTAATTTCACTTGAAGTATCTCAGGTGTTATATTGTGTTGTAGTCGCAAAATTTTGCAGAATGAATAGGCCAGTGTTTTCGAGTATTTATCAAAGTTTCATTGTTTTTGTGTGACCAGATACACAATTGTTTTTATTATTTAAAAGGTGCCCTCTCCTATCTACCGGATGCTAATGTTTTCAAAATTTAGTGTTTAACCAACACAGCTGATCCATCGTGTACAATAAAGTATACAGCATATTGTTTATAGTACCCCCTATTATTTGCCAGCTCAGATTGCCCTTAAATCAAGATTTTGTGTAAACATGGCTCAAAGAAATGGAACCATAGAGAACCATAAATATTAAATGTCTTCTGTTTTCTCTAAATATCCTTGAAGAATTAAGTTTAAGGAATAAATGAAATTTCTCTCTTGCTCACTCCATCCCAGGGAGATTTTACTATCTATCTTATCATCATGTCACTTTTTAATGCTTTCAGTATAAAATAAATTGTTCTATTTTTATACTTTTTCCTAGGGGTGGAAAAGATACATCAAACTACTTTTATATATAGGATGGGAAATAATTGATTCTTCATACTTGGCATCTAAACACAAATGAAAGCAATGAAATATGACTGTCTTTCCATAAGAAAACTGGACGGGCCATCCAATGGGCAGCATGTCACCCAACAGGCCTATTTTTTACACTTGGTTAACACATCTTGGATCAAGATGGTTCAGTCACAAAGTGAAGAGCAAAATAGTTCTGTGAGTTGGATGCCAGCAGTACTGTCCACAGCTGTCACAAGTTCAATATGAAAAGTTATCACTCTAATCTATGGGGCTTTTCCTTTTTTGTGGCAGAGGTTTGATTTGTGCATATACCTCTCCCTGGGCTCTTTACTAGTCCCTTGCGGCTATGATGTGTAATCAACATATATAAAATTGTAAATGGGATAATAAATTCTGTAATCCCTCAATTTATAACACAAAGAATAGTACCAAGAGGCACATCACAGTTTTGTCCTACATGGATGGAGGGCTCCTTGAATAAATTTGCTATCAGCAAATGACACCCACTGTCAAGCAACTGATTCATCACAGCTCTGACAAGAAGTAAAGACTCAGGAGCTTCAGGGAGGAGATGTGCAAGGTAGGTTTCAGGTTTTTGAAAGGGACTGTGTTCATTCTCTTTGAGGACTTTGAGAAAACAAACAGAAATCATAGGTTGTTGACTTTCTGAGTCATGTATGTTCAGGTGTGTGAAAAATTAATGTAAGTGTCCTTCACCGGCCTCAATACAAATATCTGTTTTTCCCTCTTCATTATGAGTTGTGTGTGTGTATGTGTGATCTTCAGTAAAATGAGGATTTTGAGAATGATAACAGCGAGAGTATTTGTTAAATATGTCCTGTCTGAGCATTATTGTGGAGCACTTAATAATTACATATCATTGTAGACAGAATCATTCACTTAGATCTTAATACTATTTAGCCAAAATACAACCTCCAGAAGTGAAACAACATTAATTGAAAAGTGTGTCAAGATTTCCCAGTCTGAACAATTCTTTTGGAAATTGGTAAAGTCTGTGGCCAGAGGAATACCTAGACAAATCTAAATAAATATGTCTAATATTTTCATATCAAGTTGTATTTAGACTGGGCATTAATTATTGTTACCTGAACTGTGTTCACATGATCTGTCTTGGGGACCCAATATTAATAACTTTAGAGATTTTTATTTAAATTGTATCAGGCAGGGGAAGTAGAAAGGAGGGAAGATAGGAGGAAATAAAGAAATGAGGAACTAATTCTTGAAATGCCTATCATGTGTTAGTGCTATCTTATGTTCTGTTCATATTCACATTTAATTTCTCGCTGCCTCTAACTGTGTGTGTGTGTGTGGAGGGGTGCATGTGTGTGTGTCTCCCCCCTCATTCTCTCACCTGAAATTCTAAATAGGAATTATATACAGAGCTCTAAGAACATATATAAAACAGGAAAAAGGAAAGACAATATTCAGTAAGCCATGTAAGTCTGGTATTACAGGTCTCCTTAGGCCAGGAAAACACTCATACACAAAAATGAAATAGGGGGAAATATAAATGAGTATGTTTGCCTTAAATTCACAAAGACAGGAATATGACCTTTTTGATTACTTCCTAATATTTTACATTTTAGGACATCATTTTTTGTTTAATTTAAATTCTCAAGATTTTTCTATTTTCTAATATCTTACAAGTTTAGTGTTCTGTGAAGATGAATTAAGGTATGTTGTCACTTTTATTATTTTGTTTTATTAATAGTAGTCCATGAATTTTGACTTCTTGACTTATTATGATAAAATTACATGTTAGCATCTAATTATTTTACAGGTTGTTTGAGTTCTGTTTTGGGGCAAATAAATATTTTTTTTATCACGTAACTATATATGATTACCTTTCCAAATAATTCTGTGCCTCTCCCTACTGAAATGAATTAAATTGGGGAAAGACAAAGGAAAGAGCTCTTTCAAAAATTCATGGTATCATAAGAAAAGGGGAATATATTTATATATAAAACACCAAGCCAATTAAAAATAGAATAAAAGATGGTTCAATTCTAATCAAGGAATCCTAGCTGGGAGATGGTAGGACTGTAATACTAAAAGGAGCTAGACGATCCCCTGCCATCTAAGTATTCATACTATGAATATAAAGAAAAAACACCAGACCTAAGTATTTGAAGGGCAGAGATTATATCTTTGTATGGTTAGTATCTAAGGTCTCATGTAGATGCTCAATAAATGTTGATTGTAGATGTAAAAACAAAAAAACAACAAACAAAAAAACAAGGTGTTTCTCTCTGTATAGTAGGAATATCTAGGTAGTATTCCTACTAACACCTAAGTAGTATTCCTACTATATTAATACTTCAATGTAAACAGAAGCTATAGTATAACCTTATTACGGAACAGAATTACGTGTGTGTGTGTGTGTGTGTGTGTGTGTGTGTGTAATTCCCTTCATTTGCCTTCATGGTCTGGACTGAATGTGTCCACAACTGATTCTGACACCCCATAGTAACTCTCTCCATTTAGGTTTCGGGATATTAGAAACCTGAGGTTAAGCATTTTTCTCCTTTTATGGGTATCTTAAAATGCAACTTATCCCCGGAATGGCAAGGCATGAGATCAATTAAACTCTTTCGATAATTACTTTACTAATGCAGTCCTTAGAAGAGAAACTTCTTTAGGAAATATGATAAGAAATAAATAACCAGGACAAAAGGGGACTGGGGAGAACAGAAATGAATGTGCATCATATCAAAGACAAACATCATTAACTTCATAAGGTCAAGTGGTATAGGGAGAGAAACACTTTCAAGAAATGGTGCATTTATTAAAAAATAGGAATTCTGTCTTTTTAGGATTCCAGTTTTCCTCAGAAGTTTTAAATTCAAGAATGGGTAGAAGCTATTCTTTCAGGCTTATCTTTTATAAAGTCTATTTTAATGCCTTCCTAGGAATATGCTTGGCCTGTAGCTTCTCTTTAAAGGAGCTATATCTCCCTCCTGGACAGTATTATTTATGGATCTACCATGGATTCATATTATGGATGGTATTAAGAATCTACTTTTGGATCTATTATTCATGGATCGATTTATGCCATTTATGGATACAAAGGTGCTTAGAAGAAATGCACCCAACAGAGTTTTATTTTTTGGTTGCGATTTTGTCATTTTCATGCATTTATAGCAGCTAATTTCCTTATCTGTTATTATGGTCTTGACCAAAATCAGTGCTAGTTTCTTTATGGTCAGCATGATATTCTGATTCTTTTGATCAATGATAAAGATATTACATAAAAGCAAGAGGCAGAGATCAAAAGATTTTACTCTCCTATTCTCTATCAATTACAATTTCAAATACTAGACAGGGTTTCGACAAAGAACTGTTACATGAGCATAATTAATGAAGAGAAAAAAAAAACTCTCAACAAAAGACCTTTAGACATTTCATTATCTGTAAAACAGGCAAGTAGACTCTAGTATATTTTGCTTAACCTGATGATTTTTACCTCATTTATTTCCCATAAAAAGAAAAACTTCTAACATGGTGTTTTTAAGGAACTTTAGGTCACACATAGGGAATTTTCCTGAAAGTTTCCCAAACATACGTGATATAAGAAGTCTAATTTGATGGTATACAAACTCCTTTAGCTCTAAATATCCATGGACTCTGCCAATGTCATGTTATCTGGAACAGTAGAAAGACCAGAACAATATATTGCAAGAAAACACTAAAGTTACTTATTTCCAGTATTGTTTTCTAACGCTTATCAACTCCTCTCTTTCACTATAACAGAAGTAAATTCATATCCTCTGATTTCCAATTCATATCCTATTCTGTGTATTATACAGTAAACCACTCGCTAAAATCAGATTTTCTATTTTTCAAATTCAACAACCTGTAGTCACACTGTCATTAGTACCACTTCCGTCTATGTATTTACCCTGTTTACATTCTCCATTGTGCTTTCGTGTATTCACTGGAAAAACAGTGAATGAAGCCCTACTCAGTGCCAGTGACCATCATAGTCATTAGGAGTAAAAAGGATGAATACAGCAGTCTCATCTTATTCTCAGAGAAAAAGGGTCCTTGAAAATAAAAGACGATCCAACAGATTTCCCAAATTCAAGTGTATATATTTCATTCTGAGACTGCACCATGGATAATTCCAGAATACGAACAACAATGCCCTAGATTGGAATAAAACCTTTCCTGAACATTTGGATAACTGCTAAGTTTCCAACGGAAATATTATGCTTCTAAAAATGATAATTTTCCGCCAAACATCATGAAACTCTGGGTAATCACCAGTTCAATCCATTATGCCTGTAACCAGCCTCCACTGATCCTTTTAATTGTTGCTACAAAAGACTTGCATGTCCACAAAAGACTTGCATGTCCTCCACGCAGCAGGAAGCCTAAACAGTAAGATGTTTTGCCCAAGTTGTTGTCCATGAACTTGGACTCATCTGTGCCTAGTTCAAGCTGAGCTGGTTAAGACTGGATAGGACCGCCAACCCTCCAGCTGGGCATGCGCGAGTGCCCACCAGGTGACCTTTTGACGTCAGAGGGCTGAAAACTCCACCCTCAGATCATGCAACAGCCACCATTTTCTGAACAAGTCCCGTGAAGAATCCTGTAGCTTAGCGACACCGGGGCAGAATGACAATCACCTCACCTTTTTCTTATTTCCAATCATCTCTCCCCAGGCTCCCCACGCCTCGGACCACCCTGCCCCTTTATCCCCTAAATACCTCAGCCCCTCGCCTCCAGGGAGGTGGGTTTGGGATTTGCTCTTCCGTCTCCTGGCTTGGCTGCCTCGTGAATAATCCATTTCTCTGCTGCAAACCTCAGCATCTCGCTGCACACTGGGCAAAGGAACCTGGCTCAGTAACAATCATGCACATTGTTAACAGGCCAGCTGAGGTCCTACCAAAAACCCACACATCAGAGTTCGTTAGTTAATGGTTACGAATCAGAAAGAAAACTTCAAGTGAAGCAGATAATGGTGTTTATCTCACAGCACAAATACTGGCCCGGTTGTTGAGTTTACTCACATCGAAAGCTAGGTGCTGCCGTATCTGTGTGCTGGGCTGTAGAAAAGAAACAAAACCTAGTGATCAAAACACATGAATATTTTAGGTAGCTATCAGGGACAAGCTCTAAAATGTGTTGTAACTTGGACATCAGCCGGGTTGTAACTATCAGCACCAGCCGTAGGCAGCAAAGAAAAGGGAAGGTTATCTGTCTTCCTTTTTTCCTCCGGATCCTTTTCTCTATGGCACCGCCCTCCCTATGAGTTTATTTCCACATGGCCTTGCCATCAAGTTACCCTTGAAGGCCTATTAACTGTGCTAAAGCAAGGGAATTCTTTTTCCCAGATGTTTTTGCACATTGAAACTGTACTTTTAAAAAAGGAAAAATTGTTGGTTACAAAGGGAAGAATCTCTAATATGTGAGAGCTTCAGGTCTTGCGTAAAATTGGTGGGAGAAAATGAACCCAGTAATCCCACATGGAGGCTCCGATCCATTCTGCATGTTTTTAAGCCTTGCCTTTATGACCATAGATGAACATTATTTTCCTTCTTGATATTTTAAGCACCCACAGGCAGGAGAGAACCACTGTGTGCTAACTGTACGTAGAGTGCATCTTTCTTCTTGGCTTTGTCTGTTACTCCCATGCGCCATGATCATGCCGTGCCACGTAACTTTATTGGGGGCGAGGCTACCCTGAGGTTCCGTCTGCATTCCACGTTTCCTCCTCTCTGCTTTTGAGGCTGCGGCAGTGCCTTGTGATTCTGATGAAGGCTCCGCTCTGCGAAGCCCAGTTAGGCAAACTGAAGATGAGAGCTGAGCTCCGCACAGGGGCTTCTCTCCTCTCAGAAGGTTCAGAGAGAAATTCTGCTTTTCTAACATTTTGAGAACCAGGCAGAAAGCCACTGAACTGTAGGTAACTGAAAAAGTAGAACAAAGTTTCCCCTATTCCCCCATCTTAATTATTTCACATCTGATTCTATGACAATCAAATTACTCAAATGGAGATAATGGCCCGTTGAGTACTTGATATCTTCGAGTTTGCTTTTATCTATGTCTTCACTCTAGCCCCCTATTTTGTCCTGTGTTTTCTAAATGAGTGTGTCATCATACTTCAAGCAAAAATATTACCAACTGAAGTCTCACTATACTCAGGTACTTGATAATATATTTCGGATAATTATTTTAAAACTGGCCTAGTCATCTTTTGTAAACACTTCTTAATTATTACTTGACCTTCTAAAGATCAGAAAATCTTTCAATATGATTGCATTTTTTTCTGCTCCCTGGAAATCAAGCCCTTTAGAAAAGGACTTTTATTTTCCCTTTTTGTCAGTGACTTATTTAACTCTAATGTTTGAACTCAGCAATTCAAAGAAACTTGAATGAATTGAATAAGTGGCAATAGAAAATCCCCTTCTACATGATTTCATACTTGTATTATCAGTTGACTATTCCCTGCTAAATCTTGGTCAATTAAATCAATTTACCACTTTGAAAGCCATATGAACTATTCTTCAAACCTTCAGTACGCCCAAAGAAGAGGAAAAAATATATTTCTGATCATCGAGTCAGATCTTGGAGAGGGGGAATGAAGATTAATTGCCACTGCAACCTGAACATGAAAATAAATAAAACATTGTAAAAAACTCTGTCTAATCTGGTGCCTCTTTCTTCTTATTATGTATAATCTTCTGCCTGAATATAACTTCGAATTTATATACCTGTTTCTCTATGGAAAGGAACCATTGATAGCTGTCCAACTCCAGGTATTATCTCTTTGTATTACGGTCTTTATTTGAAATATGTTGAAATCACCATCACTCAAGAACAAATAAAAACAAAACCTAAAACTGCAGAGATATAATATCTGAAAAGTGAAAACTATAACCAGAAAAATTTCAGAGTTGTATTTATCGTGTTTTATTATTGCAACAATAACCATTTGGAAACATGCTATATACTTTCTGTATTACATAATTCTCATATATTTTAAACAGCTTATACCCAGAACTTTCTTGCTGTATTCACAGAGAAAATATTAATTTAGATATTGATTTCCATATAAAACCATTAATGGAGTTGTAATCGTTTATGTACTAAAAGTATGAGGAAACTATTTTAAGCAAAAATGGAAACTTCATGTGAAATCAAAGGAATGCATTGGCCTCTTCCTCCCTTCAGTAGTAGGAAGTGCGGCATCACTCAAGAGAGAAGTTAATCAGTAACTGACAACATAGCCACGCCCCAGCGATGAAAATGCCGACACAGCCCCGGCACCTGCTATTCTGCTGTCCGCCTAAATTAGACGAGCCACACAGAGAACTGTTTTTATTAAATTATGCTAAAACAAATAAAATATCAGATTCAGTGACCACTCAAGTTATTCAATGTTCATAGACATCAAGCAGAATAATCAATTCACGTTAGAAGGGAATTGAGTCCTAAATCTACAAACGTATGTCAAGTTTGGCTTCAGAGTGTAAGAAAGCAAAACAATGCGAGTCCAAATTCATGAAAGATACACTTTTGAAGAACTTCGCTACAGCAGTGAGTGCAGATTTTGTGTACAGTGTTATTTTCTAACCTTTGTTTGTCTAATCCACACCCTAAACTCGTACAATCCCTCTGGCTTTATGGGAAAGTCTTCCCTGAATGTATAGATTAAGGCTTTTACTACTAAGTTTTAAATCTTACATTAACATAATAGTCTATACAATTTGATGACATGAAAAACTGGAATTCCTTTATCAGTTGGTAATGTGCTAAGTCTTTTTAAAAGCATCTTTATTGTTGTGAACCTATATAAATGACATAGGGTAGAATAGATCTGATATATTCAAACTCGCCTCTGTGCCACGGAAAAAGAATAATTTTTTAACTCTCAGAAAAACATTAAAAGCCTAAGAACAGTAAAACTTATCTGACCTAGAAGATAAAGACGATTCTGTGACACCACACCTTATTATGGGGAAACAACAGAGCAAGACATTCAAGGGCAATGCTTCTAGAACCAGACTGCCTGGGTTCAAAACCAGCTTTACCACATGTTACACCTATGACTGTGAGCAAGTTACTTTACCTTTTGTGCCTCAATTTTCTCATGTGTAAAATGGGATAACAGTAGCATCTGTCTCCTAGGGCTCCTTTCAGTCTCAAATCAATTAATATTTGCAAGCATAACAGTGTCTTGCATAGAGTAAGTGATCCAAAAGTATTTGCTAAATCAATAAACTAAAGATTAATTCATTACCATTAATTTTTGTAACTTATACTTTTAAATAAGGCAATATATATATCTTAAAATTCACAGATAGAAATATTCAGATATTCTCAAATGTGTTTTAAAAAATGTTTACACCACCCATCCCTGCCCCATCGCCACTCAGTTGACGTAATTCTACAATTTGCTATTGTAGATGCTTTCCCCACATCTCTCTTGAAACGAGACCAGTTCATTCTTTTCTGAATACCTGCAGTTTGCATAAGATGTGTGCTTTCCAAGTATAGAATATTTATAATTAGGGAGAGAAGACATTAAGATAAGTTGTAAGCTTATTCTGAATATTGAGGTTTATCTGTTTTTATTTCATAGAAAAAAGTTACAGCGTGTGTATAGTGAATTTCAGAAGCTTAGACTATAAATTTTTTAATGTAATTGACATATGCATCATCTCATTTCACCTGCATAATATATTGAGAGTGAAGTCACATGACATTATTATTGGTATGGAAATAAGACCATCTATAATGACAAAATCTGCTTTGAGATGAGAGCTCATGTTTTCGACATTTAGGACTTCTAAATATTTTAACCTTCTTTTCACTCTAAAATATATAATTAGAATAGAACGAAATATGGAAAACCAGGGTCCATCTTGCTACTAGTTTCAGAATCATGATAATCATCATTGTACCACCACCAGTACTGTGATGGAAAATGTTACATTCAATCTTTCTCATAAAAAAACCTCAAGCCACTATTACGTGATTTTGAATAAGTTAACTGTATTTCTTCAAACAAAGTTGACATGGGCAACATGAGCTTGATCTTTTGGAAATTCTGTCCACAAGTATGACAGCATCAGCAATTATATAGCATGTTTTTGTGTAACACAAAAGAACCATTGAGAAAAGAACAGCTTCATTTCAAACTAGTGGTGGAAAATAGAGAAAGTTGGAGACCTCCTATTTCCTCCTATTTCCTCCTATTTCAGAAAACAGGGGTGCATGACTTTGGAAGCAGAGCAGCTTAATTGTACTTGTAGCAGATTGAGAAAAAAATCAGTACTTTCCAGATCATGCAATGAGTGCCTGTTTACCAGGATAAATTACTACTGCTGAAAGAACTGTTCAGAAGGAGTACCAGAAAAGAAAAGAGGGATTTTTTTTCTTTAGACCTGACATTATTGTCTAATTATACAAGGATTCTCAGAAAGACTGGAGAAAAAGGCAGGGAAGTATATTGAATGTGTACTTCTTTGGAATTTAGGGCTTAGTTTATATGATTACCATTTTGTTTGTGTTGTCTTAACAACTATGCATTTTATTAATAAGTCATAAAGTCAACTGGTAATTTCTTTGTGTGTGATGAGAATTTTTAAGATCTACTCTCTTAGCAACTTTTAAATATGCAACACAGTATTATCAACTATAGTCACCATGCTGTATATTACCTCCCCATGACTTACTTATTTTATAGCCGGAAGTTTGTACCTTTCAACTCCCTTCACCCATTTCACACCGCCCCCCCTCCCCCACCCAGCAGCCTCTGGCAACCACCAATCTGTTCTCTGTATCTATGAGCTGGTATTTGGCTTTTTTGTTTTTGTTTTCTTACATTTCAAATATAGGTGAGATTATATGGTATTTGTCTTTTTCTGTCTGATTTAGCATAAAGTCTTCAAGTTCTATCCATGTTGTCACAAGATTTCAATTCTTTTTTTTATGGCTGAACAATATCCCATCATACAGATATAGATATAGACATAAATATCAGTATCTGTATCTATATCTATATATACACACACTTAATGCCACATTTTCTTTGTCCACTCATCCACTGATGAACATTTAGGTCATTCCCATATCTTGGCTATTGTAAATAATGCTACAATGAACATGAGGGTGCATATATCTTTTCAAAGTAGTGTTTTTGTTTTCTTGGGACACATGCCCAGAAGTGGGATTGTGGTCAGACAGTAGTTCTATTTTTAATGTTTTGAGGGACCTCTCATTGAATTTCTAATTTCAATGTATTACAGTTATAAAGAATCTTATACTCAAAGGAAATCCATATATTATGACAATCAAATATTAAAACTTAACATGAATACGTGAAAAGGGATTAAGAAAATACCAATGTTATCAATCTTTACCACTCTACAGGATAGGAAGGCATGGTATTATCCACAATGTAAAGTGGTAAAGCAATAAAACTGTCCATCTGATTAAGAGGTTGCAGTTTGACTGGTTTGTAAATGTATTAAAAGAATAAATGAATGAATGACTGAATGAGTCCCTGTTTGAACAAGGCCTACATGCCACTGGATTTGGTGCCCTTCCTCTGATGGGCTCTCTGAGTTGGGCAAATAGGGCAGCAGAACAAGAGCAGCAGTGCCATTCTGATAAAAAGAGAGTTCAAGCTCTCGGGAAGAGCAGAGGAGCTTCGGGGAGCCATGCAATGGTTGGAGTGAGTTGTTTTTCGAAGAACATATTCCTGAACACATCTATAATGTCTGTGATATAGAAAACAGTTACAAATATATAACATCCTGTTTATCCTTTAAGTCTACAATGGGATCTAATGTTATCTTATAGACAAACAGTCGTGAAATCGCTACCTCCTGTCACGGGTCGATTTATAATAGGATTTTTAAATATATACTCACCTTCTTTCCCCTCTTTGTTTCTAATTACCATCTCTACACTTTGGTTTAAGTCTCTTATCTAAATGACCAATATTACTCTTGCCTTCTCTCTACTTAGCTCATCAGGATCCCCAGTAGTGAAATGTCAATGGAAGAGTACAGGGCACAGCATTTGAATAAAAGACTCCAATAAGACACATATCTGACCTTGAATCAGTCATTGAACCTCTTTCCTCTCTCCCTTCATTTCTATAATGACAACAAAGTAAAGCACCAGATTTTAGCTCTTTAACTTGAAGGTAAAAAATAATAAAACTGTTATGATGTAATGAAGTATATAGAAAAAAGCTGTTTTAAAAGCATATTATCATTATCAACTAATAACCACAGATCATATGATAAAAACAAACAATTAATAAGGAGCGCAAATGGCCTCTTTAACTTAAACTCAAAAGATTAAAAGGCATTGTCAAAAATTAAATCTTGAGACAAATGATCATATATCTTTTGACTGTAGTTTACTTGATTTGTTTGAAAGAACTAAGAGAAATAAACAGTTATGTCTTAATTTAGAGGCTGTTTATTATTTCAAACAGGCAGCCATGTCTCAACGTATAAGCGCTTTTTTGTTTTGTTCTTTATAAAAAGAGAGAACAGATGAATTTCTGTCTGGTCCATTTCAATCTGTTTTCTTTTGTTACTAGAATTATTATATTCTAAAGCAATTCGAAGTCCCAAGAAGCTCTAGTTGTAATAGGAAATTAAACATAGCAATTAACCTAAGGCTACTCATAACTGATAGCATAAAACTGCATTCTCGCATTGTGACATTACTAACTAAAACACAAATGCATAAACAAAATCTAAATAAACACAAGTCAAAAATTCCCAACACATTGGAGCCTAACAGTAAAATGATGCTATGTTGCAAAAACGTGTTACTGGTCACTTTGGGTTACTCAAAATTCAAGTCTACTCATCAACTAACCCTCACCTGTTGGCGCAAGTTTCTAACATTTAAGCTCATCTCATCAGATTTCCTTTGCAGTAAATTAATGTCAAAAATTTCTAGAAGTTGCTCAAGGTCATGGAGGTTAAAAAAGAATCCTATCATAGCCCCTTCTGATTTATCTTAAATTTTAAGATTGCAGATAATGTGGTTTTAAAGTGCTGGCAGTTGATTTGTTGCTCAGCCTGTAAGAGATAAACTCAGAATAGGGTGGGGAGTACGGCACCCTCTCCTCTCATTGAGAATCTTTATAAGAACTTAAACAGATAATACCAACCAGCTTTTGATTAACCGGGGTAGCTGTTTATATAATATATATTGATTATCTTTCCTCTTTTCTCCCTAGTTGCTATATGCCATCTAAGGGACGAATAGACAAATAGACATTATTTGTATGTTCTACTTTCTTTTCCAAAAAATTGAGTGTTTTTTAATAAACAAGTTTGATTTGTCATAAGAAGCAATCACTGGAGTCAATGATTTAGAATCAGTTGATTTTCTCTCAACAAAAAATTAAGTGATGCATGTATTTGCTATTTCAGTAATTTGCTGTGTGGAAAGAACCTGGTCCCTTGCTTTTAAGTTAAACTGAACTGCACAAACCATACTTCAGTATGGATTTGAATCAGAGAGATCTGCTTCGCCTCCATTTCTCCAATTAAAAGGATGTTTATTCTTAAAATTCATAACCACATTTTATGGATTTCAAATATTGTGCCATGTTATTGCTTTGTTATCAATATAATACTATCAGTCCTAAAGAAAAAACACTTCAAAATCACAATGAATTGATTTGCTTAACTTAGAAAGACTAGGACCCTGTAAACCACTGATATTTCTTCCTGTTTGACCATACTGAGTGCTATTTACTAAGAACTAAAACTTAAATAAACATTTCTGCCTGAATGATTTTACATAGTGCTATGTTGAGCTGCATTAGTCAATAGAAGCAACTGTTAAAATACCAAGTATCTGGAAGTTCTGAATTGCATATTAAGGGGATTGAACTGCCATTGGTAAAAGAGAAATTTATAATACTGAACTCCAGTTAGCTTTAGTGTGAGTTAGTCCTGGAAATCCACAGTACCTGATGGAGGGAAGAATAAATGGGTGGATGGGTGGATGGATGGACGGTTGGATGGATGGATGGATGGACAGATCATGAACACTGCCGCTCTACTGACTATGATTGTAGAAAGTTAAAGTAATCACAACAGTAACCACAAAATGGGAGACTAGACAGAGGGATATTAATAGTTAAAAAATATCAGTGTTAGTTCAGATACTATCAATAAAATGTAAATCGACAACAGATACATTAAAAGCACCAAAATACCTAAAGAAGCCAAAAGGGAAAACCAGGAAAATAGTATACAACTACAGTTACACAGAACTACTCAATTTCTACCTCTAACTCTTCAAAGAAAAGGAAAACATGCTGTATCCATGCACAAGGCACTAGCTTCTACTCCTTGGCTTTTTAAAAAGCTGAGTAATCAGAAATAATTCAATTCATAAAAACAACTGATACAAATCCAATCACAGCCTAATATTATATTAGAATAATATCAACATAAACAATAGCTTCTGTGTAGTACGTAACAATGATAGGTAATTTCATTTTAATTAAATGTCAGGATGCAAATTCTATTCATATCTTTCACACTAACTATGCAGATCATGTACGAAAAGAATCCAAGCAGCTGTTTGAATGTGGTATTTTCATTCAGAGAGATTGTACCTGCTGGCATTCTGATTAGTGTTTACTCATTTTAGCGTTAAAAATACCAAGTTTAATTTCTGACATACTGTGAAGTACTATCAATATGATATAAGATAATCATACAGAAAACCACTTTGCACAGTCATTACCCAATGGCATATTTGCACTAGTACTTTGTCACAATTACATGTCAAATACCAGCCAAGAAATTTCTTTGAATTTGGCTCTGATTGTCAAATTACAGTTCCCCTTTTTTACTAGAAGTCTGATATGGAAGCAATGTGAAGATTAGAAGCCCTGGGAAACGCCTTGAGTTCTAGCTGCTGCAGTAAGGAGAAGTGACCTTTAAGATATCTTGCTGCAAATCAGAAATGCACCCCCTGCCCCGTGCTCTTGGGGAAATAAGCTTCTGTTCCATTGCAGCTCACACATATTCCCTGAATCAGGACCCCTTATTTAGGGCACAAACTACATAAACAAGCATGGCAGCCATGAGAGTACTGTTAAAACAATCACACTCTGGAGACCCAGCAAAATGCCCTCTAATGGCTCTCTCCAAAGTTAAAGTAGGAAATGTTTCTAAGATTTCAATGACCAATGGAGAGAGGTCTTAAAACTATCTTAACCGAAACAATGCCCTCAGTCATTTCCAATGATGGTAAAAGTATTTCTTCTCACTATCTAGTTCTCTAACCTGTACTCAATATTTAGAATGAGGCCCAGTGTTAATATTGGATGTGAAAAGCAGTCTGCTGTTCTGTATTTATTTATTTTCCTTATTACTAATATTTTTTTGAATTTTCATTTTATTTATTTTTTTATACAGCAGGTTCTTACTAGTTATCTATTTTATACGTATTAGTGTATATATGTCAATCTCAATCTCCCAGTTCATCCCACCACCACCCCCCCCTCCCCACCACTTTCCCCCCTTGGTGTCCATATGTTTGTTCTCTACATCTGTGTCTCTATTTCTGCCCTGCAAACCGGTTCATCTGTATGGATTTACTTTAAAATAATATTTTTAAAAGTTGAGGAAGGTATATGATTTGAGACTGGCAAATTGCTCATAACTTTATCATGCTCTCAATCATTTTATGTTTGAAAAGAAAGAGATTTAACAATTAGGCCATGGGACTTCCCTGGAGGTCCAGTGGTTAAGATTCCGAGCTTCCACTGCAGGGGGCACGGGTTCAATCCCTGGTCGGGGAACTAAGATCCCACATGCTGCACAGTGCAGCCAAAATAAATAAAAAATAAAGATTATGCCAAAGTTTTCCTTTTATTTCCTAAATCCACATCCCTCTTGTTTTTGTCAAACCCCTTGTGCATCCCCACTTCCATAACACACACACACACACACACACACACACACACACACACACACGGACATAGCTGCTTCCACCTCGAAACCCCAATAGCATTAGTTTAGTGCCTATTACTCTAGATTATATTTTGTGCACCTACCTTTCTCTACCCTTAGAAGCTAAAACTTTTGAGGTCAAGACCAGCCCACAATAACAAGTATCTGCTATACTACAGAAAATTGGTAACTTTTTGTTGCATAATAAATTTACTACAAAGGTCATATCTATATTGGGGAGAGGAAGCTTTTTCACCTATTTAAACATGAAGTGTGTTTCTAGAGATGAATTTCTAGGGACAGAAATAGAGGACAAGGCTATAATAGCAAAGAAATAACAACAGTAATGATAATAATAATATAATGATGATGACAAAGACCTCCATAGCCATGGTCTTCCGTTTGGGAAATGTATGGTTTGGTCCACAGATCCACAGACCATCACTTTATCCTCAGGCCATCACTTCTGTACTTGAGGCAACACATCATACTGTTTAAGAATTCTGACTCCAAGGCAAACTGCCTTTTCAAGTCTCCCCTCCAACACTTATCAGCTGTGTAATATTGAACAAATTATTTAGCTTCTTTGAGCCTCATTTTCCCCTTCCATAAATTTTGGAGAATAATCTACCTCAAAGGCTCCTCACGAGAATTAAATGAAAATATGTAAAACACTTAAAAGCATGTCTGGAATATAATAGATTCTATATGTGTTCGCTATTAATATTTCTGTCATATAGCAAGCACTCAAATTTTTTAAGAAGTGAATAAGTAAATGAATGATCACATACATAAACCACTTTGACTTAGTTAGTTGAAAAGTTATGCCATTAAATGCTTCCTTCCTAATCTGATGGACACAGAAGTTGAGACTGTCAAAATGCTTTAAAATCATCTATAAATGACAATAAAACAAACATCTATTACCTGAGACTGTAAGGGGATTGGGTATTTTTTATTTTAAATCCTGATATTTTGTCACGTAGCAAAAAGTTCTATACTGTGTCTTAAAATGTTTTGCTTCGCAGAAAACATATGTCCAGCCATTTCGTCACTAACTGTACCTTTTTCGGTTCTTTAAAAATTATCCAATTACCACTATAACCACTTGAAAACTACCCAGGACAATTTTCTTCTATCCTTGCAGAAAATAGGCTCCCATTAGTTTCTCAGAAAGGGTGAAGGAAGAATGGTCCCTTTGCCAAGCCCTGAGTTTTTGCCCAAAAAAGAAATTGCTGGGAAAGACATTGGGGATAAGACTCACAACGCAACCAAAATCATTCCCCTTTCTTCAGCTGAGAAGAGGTTTACCATCAGCCTTCATCACAACCACACCGATTTTCTTGTCTGCTTCCACAACCAGCATGCAGGCTGTACCCTCCTGTGTTCGTGTTTGTTCCTTCTAGAAAGTTTTAGCACTTTTGTGTATATAAATATATACATATATATATATATATATATATATATGTATATTTATTTGAGATCACCCACAGAATTTTGGACATTTGTAGGCACTCAATCAATGTTGTTAAAATGACACCAGGTAGACCTTCTGTATGAAAAGGAGACAAATAATATTCTGTAAAAAGGGAATATGGAAGAGATCATTTTTTTCTTCCATTCCCATATGAATCCTGAGGCAATATCACTGTCTGTCAAATGAAGCTTCACAGAGCCCAACAGATTTCAGAAATGTCATTAAAACTTACTACATCTACCCCTAAAGCGCATTAGTTATATACAATATTAACTTTGATTTTGTTAACCTGGAATGTTGGGATCTTCTACTAGCTTAAGGAAATGTTATCACTGAAGTGTAGCCTCTTAACTTTTATAAAAAATGAATGTACTTGTTGTCCTAAATAGTGTGTCTGTGAAATTCAAGTTAAAGATAATCATCTGTATGGTGAACAATATGGATTTGGATACAAGCACAAAAGTCTCTGTGGATCAGGTCTCAATTATTTTCACAAACATTATAAAATCCATAATACATTTTTCCTTTTTGTCTTAGCTGTCAGGAAACTCAGAGTTAACATCAGTGTGCAATGATATTAAACTCATTGAAAAGTCCTAATGACATTTTTTCTGCTGACTTTCGATAGTGCCTATATTAATTTACTTAGTAATATCTCAGGATGCTACACGTGAAATCTGTAGGTTTCTAAACTCTGTCTTGAAGCAGGTGAGTATAACTTTTAAATACGTAAATTCATTGTTTTTTGTTGTTGCTGTTAACTTGATAACTTGAAACTCTATGGTCCGCCTAAAAGGCTCTGATTATTTTTCTCCATAAAAATCAACCAGCCATACCATTTCTAATATTTAAAAAGATAACATTTTTGTACAATATGGGGGCCCTCAAGTCGGTCTGTTTTTAGGAAGATGTTCTTAAATTTTAATGTAGTGGAACTCTCAAAAGTATATCTATTTAATGTTCTCTCTCTTAATGCTTCAAGCATAGGTAGCATTATTTACCCAGTAGTACCAATGTCACATTGGTTAAACTCACACAATTGCTTTCACTTCGTAACATAAGATGTATGCGGTATTTATTCACTAATCCTTAGATTCTTTAATAATAAATTAAGGACACTTGATTTAAGTTTATGGCTGAACCATGCTTTTCTTTTATTACTGTTTTACCTATAGCATTCTTATTCTTTATTCTGTACATATGGATTCCTACAGATTCTTCCTTCTTTTCTTACAGACTTAGAGCTTTAATATAAAAACTTATTTTACTTTCAGTCAAAATTATTCCAAGTTCTCCTCACCTCATTCCTTGATAACTGCAGAGCCTTCTGGCTGTCGTTTCGAAAAGAGTCTTTGAACTTCAGTCCCTCTTGCATAACACAATTGATTAAACTTCCTAAAACCAACTTCTATTACATCCACATTCCCAAGTAGATAATGGTTCCTTCTCACCTGTCCTATTGACCTAAAATTTTCCTGAAGTTCAAGCTCTGCCATAACCTAGACCCATTCTTCATACTTAACCTTATTTCCTGCCATCACAAAACTTCTACCTCGAATTCCAATCAGGTAGCAACCCTCCCTAACCACAGGCACTATGTTAATTCCTACATTTGTACATGCTTTTCTTTATATCTGAAGTAAGATTCTTACTTCCTTCTACCTACATAAAATCTACACATTCTTTAAGGCTTAATGTAACTTTTACCTCCTCCATAGTTGGGGAATATACTGGACTCTAAATTCCCAATGGTTTTGAGATTTTTTTTTAATATTTAAAAATAATATTGATAATAATAGTTACATATGTTCATGCGCCAAACACAATATGCACATTGTGTGCACTCTTTCTTTTAATATTCACACTAAAATTTTGAAGTAGAGAATATTATCATCCATATTCTACAGGAACTGCATGTTAAAGAAATCTGCCTGGGCTTAAATACAGGAGCTGAGATGCAATCCAGTGTCAAATTGACACTCAAGGCCATGCTCTTATCCATCTTCAAAGAAACTAATACACCCATCCTCTTTAAGAGGTCTCCACACCATTACTCTCAACCTCTCCACCTGCGCCACTGAAACACAATTGTCCAAGATCAGAAATATCCAACCTACTGCCTTCACTGTTGACTTGCATTGAAAAAACATGGTTTTGAGACATTCACTGTGGATCACACATTCAGGCAGATTTTATGAGAAATAAATGGATGAGATAGGGAAAATCAAAGCCCAACTAAACCCCAAGTAACTTGATAATTCTAGAACTGGACAGTAATCCATGTTAATCTTATAGCTCCCAACACCTCAGAAATTTAGGTATAACCAATATTAGAATCCACAATCACTCCCCCCCACAATTCTACAGATAATAGATGTTAATTAAGTCCTCCCTGAACCTCTCCTGAATTTTTGGAGGGGGTGGGCAATAGGGTGATTTGCTTTCTAATGGTATCTTCTGTTTCCTGAGCTAAGCTACTGCACATGCTCTTTCTATGCTTGAGTGTCTCACTTTCTGTAAGAAAATCCTCTATTGCAAGCATTTGTGAACATACCTTTTAAAGCTGTGTGGAGACAGAGCAATGACTCAATAATAGCAAGGCAGACAGATTCAAATGGCAAATAGTGGCTTTTCACTAAGTCCCAGACTCATCCTTTCCCCTCATCCTTTCCCTCATCCTGTCTCCCTCTTATTCCTCACTCCCTCTATCTTCCACCTTCTGCAGAAAACCAACCACTTCCTCTCTTTATTGCATTGGAAGGAGTTTCCCTTCCTTTGGTAAGTTGATGGCCACTTTCATTCATGCCCACAGCACCTCATCTTTTATATCAAGTGGCAAGAGGCTTATTATGGTGTTTCCCCAAACAAATATATTTCTCTGTACTACCAGTTAATATAATAAACTTCTCATCATTTATTTATGCATTTGTGTGTATACAGTAGCATTTTCAGGGAATGTGTCTGTAGCATTCAGTTTGGAAAACTGGATGCCAGAGACAGCTTTCATTAGGCCTGTAGCACAGAGAATGTGTTTACTCTTGTTATGCTTATGAGTATAGAACCACCCATAATTTAAACATCAGAAAAACCTAAATGCTATCAATACTCAGTAGTAAACATTTCAAGGAGAAGCATATAAAAGTCATAACTCTCTGATGGTTATTACCTAAATGGAATCCATGTAATATGTACTGAACCTCTTACATTTTTTCTACCTCATCTGCCTATTACTTTGCCCTCCTTCCAGCACAGGTTCTAGTTCCACCTTTATTCTCTCCGGTGCTTACTCATCCATTTTCCTTGTTAGCCTGTAACCTTCTCATTTGTATTTCCTGGGTCTTTAAGATTTTATCTATTTTGGTTACCCATCTATTTTTCCCCTTTATCCTGTTTCTAGTTGCTGCAAATGGCTATAAAATGGAAATAAAGTATATACCTAATATTGAAGATTAGTTCATCAAAACTTTGCCTTCGCTCTTAATTTATAAAAAATGAGAAGATATCCTTTTCTTTAAAACCCATCAGCACAGATAGAATCTTAATATAGTTACATTAAGAGAGCACACTAATAGACCAATGATCCTTAATTTGAAATTTTAATATTAAATATATATAAATATGCAGATATATGTAAATATATAACCTACATGTATATATGTATATTTACTCATATGTAAATATATATTACATACCATAGTGAGAGATGTTACAGTAACATGTGATATAAATAGAATACATTCATTCAAGAAGAGAAACTGGATCAATAGCCTGGGAATCAAAACACTTTTACTTCTTGGCTTTTACTATATTTAAAAAAACAATACAGAAAAAATGTTATTTCTATTGTTTCTATTCACATTTAAATAACATTCTAGGAATATGTGGAAAGAAATAATATAGGTGCTAATATCTGCCTTAGTCTTCATCTCAAAGAACTCAATACTCTGCTAACCTATTTTCTATAAGTACTTAGAACTTCATGTTTCGAAAAACCGAACTTTAAGCTTTTATATATACAATTTTTTCAACTTCAATTGTACACTTTTTGATCTCACCAGGATCTTGGTACTTTCGGTTTAGGTGACAAGATGACAAGCAGGCCATTATTTGCACCTTTATTATCTACAGTAACATGTGTGGCCAAATTAATTTGTATGGTTTGTGTTGTTAGTGGATGCTGGGTTAATTACCAGGGCAAAGCCACACACGTAGTATAATGGGCGTGGGACAGCCATACAATATCCATATTTATAAGGCAGCATATACCCTTGACATTATCACAACAGATTAGGAACGCCACCTCCTGAAGTCTGATTCCTAAGAGTGCTCAAGAGAAAAATTTTGCATTGCTCTGTGAAACATTCTCCAGCAAACAAAAGTTAAATAAGGCAAAATCAGATAATTCGTATACGACTTTTCATGGTTTCATGAAAATTTTGTTTCTATTTTCAGGACAATAATTCTAAGTTTCCTGGAACAGAAACAATAAGGCTACAAAACTTATCTGACACAATCTGAAAAAAAATAGGGAAATATTTATTGTCTTTATTTTTGAGGGGTGTGAAAATCCATTGAAAACAAAAATGTTTCTAGGATTTGCAGAGAAAAGGGGGGCATAATATCTATTTAGCTTATTACATCTCTAAAAAATTGAATACTCTGCAAGAACAATTCTCAAACTGAGTTTGAGACATTATTTACAAACCCATGTCTTTATGGACATTGTTTCAAAGATCTGCCAGCCAAGGAAACCAGAAGGGTGAAACCCCATCCTCACATGCTTCTGTAGAAAAAAATATTTCTGTTTCCACAACTTCTAACCCACAAACCCATTTTTCTCTCATCTCTCCCTGTGACTAGCGGTACAAATAATACCATTTTGTCAAATTCATCTTGATATTTTCATTACAGTGACTGATCTACAGCAGACATTCCATAAATGTTTGTTGGCTGAAACAAATGGGTTATGACGATTTTGTCAAGTTTTCAGTGTAAAACTTATGACTTTCTGTATCTGTTACTTAATAATTTGAAATTATTTAACTAAAAATGTAATTCAATTATTTTCATCTTGAGGATAATTTAGTATTTGGGGGTAAAAAGAAAAAAAACAACAAATTAGAATCTATATCACCTTATCACCTCACAACGGTCAGAATGGCCATCAACAAAAAGTCTACAAATAATAAATGCTGGAGAGGGTGTGGAGAAAAAGGAACCCTCCCACACTATTGGTGGGAATGTAAATTGCTGCAGTCACTGCGGAAAACAGTATGGAGGTTCCTTAAAAAACAAAAAATAGAGTTGACATGTGATCCAGCAATCCCACTCCTGGCCATATATGTGGAGGAAACTCTAATTCAAAAAGATACATGCACCCCAATGTTCATAGCTGCACTATTTACAATAGTCAAAACATGGAAGCAACCTAAGTGTCCACTGACAGATGAATGGATAAAGAAGATGTGGTATATAGACACGATGGAATATTACTCAGCCATAAAAAAGAATGAAATAATGCTATATGCAGCAACATGGACGGACATAGAGATTATCATACTAAGTGAAGTCAGGGAAAGAGAAATATCATATGATATCACTTATAAGTGGAATCTAAAATATGATACTAATGAACATATTTACAAAAGAGAAACAGACTCGTATACATAGAAAACAAACTTACGGTTACCAAAGGGGAAAAGGCAGGGGGAATAAATTAGAAGTTTGGGATTAACATATACGCACTACCCTATATAAAACAGATAAACAACAAGGTCCTTCTGTATAGAACAGGGAACTATATTCAATGTCTTATAATAAACCATAATGGAAAAGAATATGAGAAAGAATATATATATGTATATATATGAAAAAAGAATCTCTATCACCTTATAATTTGATTGGCTAATAGCTAAATATAACAAATAATTCCTCAATAAAAGTTTCTTTCCATTTAGGAAAACTTTTCTTTTGGCAAACAAAAATTAAGCTGCTATTTTAATAACTAAGTCCAAAAACCATACCTAAAAACAACATTAATATATCACATCTCAATATGATTGATATCATTCTGTAATTAATTCAAAACAGGGAGAAATATGTAACTTATTAATTGATGAATACTTCAACCTTAACGGAGTTTAAAGCTCTTAAGGTTCAGGCTTTTGTTCCTGGATGTTAACCTAACAATAATAGTGTCAAATGATAAAAGTAAGATGACTTTTATCCATCATAACTTAAACCAAAACATGGTAAGTGGAAGGAATTATCTCAATTATATAAGGAATATATGGTGGGGAGATTGTGTTTAATGGACACTGACAAGTATGTTAGACAAACTTCTTTGCAGTAGTTTATATAACACAGGATTTCCATAAGCAAGAAGCTGTCTGGACTACCCAGCCATAAAAAAGAATGAAATAATATCATTTACAGCAACATGGATGTAACTAGAGATTATCATAATAAATGAAGTCAGAAAGAGAAAGACAAATACCATATGATATCACTTGTATATGGAATCTAAAATATGACACAAATGAACCTATCTATGAAACAGAAACAGAAACACAGACATAGAGAACAGACTGGTGGTTGCCAAGGGGGAGGGGGTTGGGGGAGGGATGGAGTGGGAGTTTGGGATTAGCAGATGCAAACTATTGTATATAAGATGGATAAATAACAAGGTCCTACTGTATAGCACAGGGAACTATATTCAATATCCTGTGATAAACCATAATAGAAAAGAATATAAAAAAGGATATATATATACACATATATAACTGAATCACTCTGCTGTACAGCAGTAATTAACACAAAATTGTAAATCGACTATACTTCAATTAAAAAATAATAATAATAAAGAAGCTGTGTGGAAACAGACCAACTGGCACTGGCAAATGGTGCCATCGTCACCTCTGAAGGGGCTGTTGGTGACCTCTCCTTCTCACAACACTCTTCCCAGGAGGCAGAGTCCAAATATCCTCTCAACTTAGGAATCCTTAGCATAGTCTGGCCCAAGTAGGCTCTCTGTAGAAGTTATTTGAATTCCTTGGTTCTGGGTATAACTGTAAAGCTTTGAATTGTTAAGGATGCTTAAGATGAATGGCTAAATGTTTAATTTAATTTTGCTTAGGTCCCATACTTACAAAGCCATTAACCTATATTTAAAAAGCATTCCCCCCACTTTGTGATTTTGTTGAATTGCCATTCAGCTCTAATCATTAGCCAGAAGGAAAGCCCAGTCAGAAAGAATGGGACTGAAGATGAATTCCTTATGGGGCTGATTTCCCTCTCTCTCATCGAGTAAGTTGTGAAAAGTTTTCTAGAAACTGGATCAATGACCCTTCCTAGAACAACTTTTTCGTTGCTATACGTAGAAAATTTGAAAGATATATATTTTTTTAATAAGGGGAGAAGGCTCTTTTATAAAACAAAATAACTTTTACATTTTGAAAGCTCACCACATTGCATTTTATTTTTAATTCTTTTGATATTATTGTATTATTTTTCCTACGGTATTTCAGAGTATATTAGCAGTATATTTTTTCAAATTAGTGAATTCAGAGAAATAAAAAAACAGCAAGCACCAAGCCAAACCAAAGAGAAAAGAACAATACAAAAGAAAATGACAGCCTCAAAATCTACATGCCTATACTTGACAAAATTGTAGAGGACATGGATAGGTTAGATTACTTTCTCCTAAGGGAAAATTCACATCCTGTAAGAAGATGTACTTGTATATTTAGTTCCTAAATGCTAATAGATGATGATAATACGTTACTTCCAGAAGCATACCTCCATTATAGAGAAACTCTTCATTAGAGATTTTGTATCACAGGTATATTCATGGTATTAGCCAGCTCTGGACTTGAACTAATCAATAAACAATCAGATGCCTAGGTCAAATTATCAATTATAGAATGACGTTCTTTTCCATTTCATTAAGAGAGGTGAAAGGGCTTCCCTGGTGGCGCAGTGGTTGAGAATCTGCCTGCTAATGCAGGGGACACGGGTTCGAGCCCTGGTTTGGGAGGATCCCACATGCCGCGGAGCAACTGGGCCCGTGAGCCACAACTACTGAGCCTGCGCCTCTGGAGCCTGTGCCCCGCAATGGGAGGGGCCACGATAGTGAGAGGCCCGCGCACCGCGATGAAGAGTGGCCCCCGCTTGCCGCAACTAGAGAGAGCCCTCGCACGAAACGAAGACCCAACACAGCTAAAAATAAATAAATAAATAAATAAATAAATAAATAAATAAATAAATAAATAAATAAATAAAGTAGCTATAAAAAAAAAAAGAGAGGTGAAAGATACGAGAATTCAGGTAAGTCTAAAACTGAACAATTAAAAAAAAAAAAAAAACTGACAGATTTTTCATTGAGTATAGTCTCCTAAGCCTACGACTGCCTCCTGTGAACTCCTATGCTCATAGCATTAGAAATTTTAAACTGCAGTGATTGTGGCGGTCATTTATATATTAATTATTTTGATTGTTTCAATTAAACAAAATTTTATTTACTTTTTAAAAATTATAGATATTCACTCCTTTTTATAATAAGAAAATAAGCTCAATGTTTTATATATTTATCTGCCTTTATACATTATGTGCACACCTATATGCTAAACACTTAGCCAGGTGCTAAGGTTTGATACTCCCCTGCCTTCAACGCTCTCTTGCAGGGGTCAGCAAACTTTTTCTATAGATGTCCAAGTAGCAAATATTTCAGGCTTTGGGGGCCATATATTGATTCTATGGCAGCCACTCGACTTTCTGCAAGCCGCATAGACAATACGTAAACAAGTGGGTGTAGCTGTGTTCCAGTAAAACTTCATGAACATTCAAACACGAATTTCATATACTTTTGCATGTCACAAAATATTATGCTCCTTTCATTTGTAAAAATCATTTAAAAAATATTTTTTAGCTGAGGGCTGTACAAAAATAGCACCTAGTTGAATCTAGCTTTTGGGTTTGCTAGCCCTCAGTTCAAAATATTCAAAGAGGGAAGTTTTTCTTATGTGATATATATTTTTCATTACAAAATATTTCCCTATCCTCTGAAGTCTCACAGACCTCTCGCTTAGAAAAATTTTAAGGATTTTTTGTCAAGTTTTTACTTTACAGAAAGATTTTCATCATTTGCCATCTCAGTATACTTGGCTCCAAATTGATATAACTGATTCTAGGAAATGGAAAAAAAAAAAAAAAAACAACAGAATAAGATGTAACATTTTGTAGTTGGCAAGGGAACTCTACTACAATATCTGCTGCCTCTGTTTGTAAAGGAGTATGGCAGAATAAGAAAAACTGTTTTCGACCAATACAACGAGTCACAGCTACTGGGAGCAATGCATTGCTATACAGGAACAACACTCTTGGCACTGATTTTGCAAGATGCTGTAGTACACAGGGGGATATAGACATGCTACGTTTTAATTTAAATGAGCCATCACACTCAGATCAGTAGCCTCAACAGCTTACGTAATACATGATGACATATAATCTCATATAATCTCAAATCATTTCTTTCTGATTCCAAAATAAATACTCTTTCCCCTATAAACTGACTCCCAGGATGGGGAGACACGAATTTTTTCAGAACGAAGTAGGAAACTAGGCATCTTAGCTTCTAGTGTGCAAGTAATTAGTGACAATTTAATTGGAATTGAAAGTGTTTTCACTGCATTAATAAAGAACACCAATATAAAAACAGCTTTGCTCCGCTTTAGAACTGTGCATTAGCAGATAATCTTACCAGTTTCACAAGTGGCAGAGCCCTGCATAAGTATTTCTTAGTTCTATCAGCATGGATGTACCAAATTTATTTGCTCTCTTGTGACTGAAGTTAGGAAAGCATTTGCTGTATTTGGGTTCAAAATGGTATCCATTTTCAGATGAGAATTAACAAGATTACATCTAAGGTTCATTGCAATGGTGCTGCTTCCGTCTGTAAATGGACCTGCAATAAGGACCTCCCTTCCCCTCCCCACCCCACACACTTTTTCTCTTCTCCTCTTAAACATATGAATTATATAAATTAGGTAACCTATATAATTACTAATTATTTTAGCTTAAATACTTGAAGCTTTCATTCATCAAAGGATAACATAAAATTCTTATTTGTCTTATTCTGCCAGTAATCTTCCAAGTTTATGGTATAAAAAGTATTCATTTATATGTTAAAATTATAATAACAATGAAGCACAGGAGAAAAAATTGTAGCAGCTCCATATTTTATTGCCAAACATAAAAGATTATAAATATTGAAATAATAAAATTGGCACTTTTTGTTTTAGAATATTTGACATGGAAAATGTTTTGTACTAAGGATTCATCTTTTTGCTCTGGACTACAAAATGAGATAATTTCCTATCATGAAATTTCTTTTTTAATAAAACAGATTGTTGTGAAATTTGTCTTTTCCTCTCAAAGAGTAAATAAAAATAAAGACAAATTTTAGCTATAACCTGGAATATAAATGTTCTCTTTCTGAAGGCCCAAATCACTCATACATAATCATGAGTGCCTTGTACGGGCAGCAGGACTTAATATGATTTGTACCTGTTGATTTTATACTACTCTGGTGAACCATGAACGTTAGTAAGGCCAGATTAATTTATACTTTTTATAATTTCATTCAAGATTTTCAAAGAAAATAATGAATCAAGGCAGAAAAATGTCTTAAGGAAGAAGGAAAATTAAACATAGTCAATGTCTTCAATGTCTATTTCACTCCCGCGGACGCAGAAAATATGTCACATCCCTGGATGCAGCTCTCTCCATCCTACCTTTTGAATATCTTCATTTTTCCAAATAAATTAATATTTTCTACCATTAATCAAGTGCTAAGTCTTTATAAACATAAATATATGCCTGTCCTACTTTGTTCTTTGAAGTTTGTGCTTTCTGGAAAGAGAAGGGAAGAAAATCTGTACCAGGTGAATGGAAAGGAAGAGGCTTTCCTCTTCACATTCCATCACTCTGAGTGAGTGGTGAGGTCTAGAGCACAAAATATGTTAGGTTTACTCTACTGTTTGCCTTTATACTGGAGGCAAATTAGAAGACTGATTATATTAGCCACAGTTCTGCAAAGTACAGTGACACTTATAATTACCTGATTTTATGAACATGAAATATTTGCATATTCTAAAATCAGTGAAAAATAATTCACTTCCCTGTATCTTCCAACATTATGTGTACCCTAGTGTTTAAGCCAAGAAATATAAACCCTGTATCACATAATTAAGTATATTGGAATAGATTTTCTAATTCTAAAACTGGGAGATGAGTTTAATATAAATTTATATATTTGGACACAACTCTTATTGTACTTCTCCTTAAGCAGATGTAACATTAAAAAATTTTCAATATCTTTTTTCCAGGTAAGATAACAGTAACTTTTTATACATATTTATAATTTTAAGGTTCAAATCTGGAACTTCTTTGCCCTTTTCACATTAACAAAACCTCTTATCTAAGCAGCAAAATTCTGGTAAACTTCAAAATAGCTCAGTTTGAGATTCTTGTCATATCACCTTCTGAATGATCAACTAAATGTACATGAAATCTCCCCGTCTATTGCTATATCTGTGTAAGCATGTTTGTCTAGTTAGAAGCACATGATCAGAAGTCATAAGCCTTCAGAAAAAGATTAGTGTCTGCTGGAAACTCCCTCCCTGTGGCACTCAGTTTTGTTTTGTTTTTTCTGAGGTCATCTCAGAGTTAAGAATAAGTTGGAAAATAAGCTCATATCTTTGCAAACGAGGATTGTGGGGAAAAATACAGCTTCAGGACTCGGGGGAGACAGTGCCCTGACAGGCAACCCATTAAGTTCAGCAGGCTTATCTGCCTCTTGGCACCTGCTGAAATCAGCCAACACGTTTGCCAAGCAGGCCTTCTAATGCTAATTCGATGTTCCAGTGGGGACACCTACTTTGAAGAGATATGTCCCAATGTAAATTATTAAATTGATCACGTGGCCCACCGATTGATCTCATGTGAGTTTCAGCAGTATGAGTCATGCCCCCTTGGGACGAGCAAATTTCGTTATTTTCTGAAAGGGCAGAAAGGATCATTTGAAGGCAGTTCATTCTTTAGGAAAAGATGGCAACAAATGTTCTCTTCTATCTTACTTGCTTTTTCTCTAAGTTCATATTCATGTTGCATTTGCCTTCGTGTGACTTTTAGCAATTCCTGCTGTTGCTATTGAGATTTCTCTGTGTGCTTCCGATGGATGTTCTGACCACCCACGTGTTGTTTTTTGTTTTGTTTTGTTTTGTTTTTTTATTTTTATTTATGGCTGTGTTGGGTCTTCGTTTCTGTGCGAGGGCCCTCTCCAGCTGCGGCAAGCGGGGGCCACTCTTCATCGCGGTGCGCGGGCCTCTCACCACCACGGCCTCTCTCCCTGCGGAGCACAGGCTCCAGACGCGCAGGCTCAGCAATTGTGGCTCACGGGCCCAGTTGCTCCGCGGCACGCGGGATCCTCCCAGACCAGGGCTCGAACCCGCGTCCCCTGCACTGGCAGGCAGACTCCCAACCACCGCGCCACCAGGGAAGCCCCACCCACGTGTTTTTAATGGAGTCATCTGTCCTATTACCCGATGTTTGATGATTTTATATATAGGCTTACAGACATACACTGGGTGAAGAGTGAAGGGCAGTCATAACTACAGTGGGGGTCATGGACAGTAGCATCTTCATGAATTATTGCTCTGTTCTGCCGAGGTGGACAGGGTCAGACGACCCAGACCCTTGAAGTGACATTAAAGATTTGGGCTCTTATCCCAGGAAAGATAGGAAGTCATTCAAGAGATTTTAGCAGGGAGTGACACAATCACATTTTCATTTGAAAAGATCATTCTGGCTGAGTATAAAGAATGGCTGAGTGTTGAGAAAAGCAAAGTTCTTAATGATTCAGGAAACTGCCTGGAGAGACAGAAAAAAAGACGAGGGTGACAAGGTGTAGGCTGGTTTGTCCCTGCAGATATTTCTATTGAAAAGATTTTAGTGGCTAAGTGGCATTTACCTTGGTGAATTTATCACCAAGTTTTGCAGAACCAGAAACAAGTTCTTACGATGGAGATTTTATGCAGAATCAATGAACTCTCAAAACCAAAAAGCAAGGAAGTTATCATTGTTCCCATTTCACAGATGAAGAGACTAAAAGCTCGATAAAGCAGATAGTTTTCCCAAGTGACAAAGTTTATTGGAGTTAAAGTGAGATTCAAATTTGCTCTGTATGATTCCAAATCCCATGCTATTTCTACCTTACATATAGCCTCTCTGTTGAGAAATGTAATTGCCCATGGATTAGACAGTCTCTCCTGATGAACCAAACAGTACTTAGGAAACCCCAGCTCCTTAAAGCAAACAAACAAAAAAATCTCAGCGTATTTGGAGATTAATTATTCATGGACTCATTTTAGAATTTCTGGGAGCCTTAATATGGTCAGTATAAGGTAAACTTTTATCTGTTATTTACACTAACATGTCAACTTTGACACCCTTCCCAAAGGGAAAGGTAAGATTTTCTTCTCAAGGAATTACACTTAATCTAAAAATGATTGACTTCTTAATAAAAATTCTAAATGTTTTCTCTTTAGTGTACAAACTTTACCATTTTCACTAACATGGATTGATATTAGCCATATTCTCTATGCCTGATTCAGTGGAAATGTGGATATACTCATAACATTCAACATTAATTAGTCAGGGATTTATATTGCACCTGCTTTCAAAATTGATCTGAGATCATTGTTTTACTAATACTCATGTCTCTATCAAGTCAATATCTGCAGGGTAAACATTTAGCTTCTTTATTTAAATCCACTTTGTTTAAGTAAAGAGAGGATTATTTTAAAATTTGCTCATGATTCTTTCCTTTGGTGAGCTTAAACCTACATTATCTATTACAGGGAAGTGAGTTGAATGCTTATTGTTTTATAAATTTCCAAGAAATGTCTAATCATTCTTTAAGAAGGTTAATCTCATGAATGAGTGGTGAATTTACTGTCGATATAGTACTGATATTTCTATTACTTTTAAAAAGTAAAAATGGAGAACATCAGATAATACGAGGACTTTGTTTTGGCATCTAGGCTGCCAGTTAACTGATTTCAGTTTTATCTAAGTAGATTGTTTGCAACTAAAACTGGAAGCTAGAAGAATACAGAATTTGAGACCATAAGATCAAGGATCAGGTTTTGTCTCTCAAAGTCTTGATTTCATAAAATGGGGAAAACAGAATCAACCTCATAAGGCCTTTATGTAAAATAATATATAACATGTTTGAAAACAGGCTGGTACATTATAAAAGGTGTATATGTTTTTGGTTTTACTATAGCAACCAGGTGAAATAATTGGAGTATACTTTTCCCCTACATCAATCATCTCCAAATATTTTAGATGATGTAATCCCATCAGTAAAATAATTTTGAGTTTGCAACCCCTCAAAATGTGTATTTTAAAAAATAAAGTCTTTATATGAACAGCTATCACTAGTTTATCAACAAGAACATATACAAATTCAAACTTATTATTAATAACAGATTTATCCACATTTCAAATTACTTCCTGAATAATTTTTTGTCTCTTATCAGATCTGATTAAATCATCATTAATTTTTACCTCATAATGTGACCAAGAAAGGGCTTGTATTGGGAGTATAAATATCAACCCTGCCATTTTCATGTTGTTTTTGTTTGTATCTTTAGTGTAACATTCATTATGAGATTTCTTTCTAAAAATCTTCTTTAGCCATTTTTCATTTTAGGAGAGTTAATAGACAAAATGTCTATTGTCAATCCGTTTTCTCTTCTGCTTAGGAATTATTGGCACCATGTATAAAATATGAATTATGCTTAATTTATTTCAATTTTTAGATGAAAATAACTAAAAACAGAAGATCTAAATTTTTCTTTCCATGTTTCATATTCCATACTTATGTACTCCTAGCATCTTTACTTTGGGGATCACTCACCTGGGTAAGTCTAATGATTGTTAATAAGTCAAATACATATGCCTTAATTTCTTTAGAAACATTCACAGCTACTGATTTTTCTCCCACGATTATATTTACTCTATTCATAACTAAAAATTTTAGTATTATAAAAAGAAGATGAATTTTAAAGACTTGAGATTTCCCGATCTACTGCCTATCTCTTTATGAGACAGTTATCACTAAAAACTTTCAAAGATACATTTGATGTTGCTAATTTTCACAATATTACCAAATTATAAAATATTACTATGATCTGTTCACTTAGGTGAGATTTATTTTAAAAAGCAACATAGTTGGAAATGTGTGCTAGCATATACTAAAGAGAACACAGAAAAAAATCTAATGTCATGTAATACGTATTAAGACATGCATAGAGACATGAAAGAATGCTCAACATCATTAATCATTAGAGGAATGCAAATCAAAACTACAATGAGATATCATCTCACACCGGTCAGAATGGCCATCATCAAAAAATCTAGAAACAGTAAATGCTGGAGAGGGTGTGGAGGAAAGGGAACACTCTTGCACTGTTGGTGGGAATGTAAATTGATACAGCCACTATGGAGAACAGTAGGGAGGTTCCTTAAAAAACTAAAAATAGAACTACCATACGACCCAGCAATCCCACTACTGGCCATATACCCTGAGAAAACCATAATTCAAAAAGAGTCATGTACAAAAATGTTCACTGCAGCTCTATTTACAATAGCCAGGACATGGAAACAACCTAAATGTCCATCATCTGATGAATGGATAAAGAAGATGTGGCACATATATACAATGGAATATTACTCAGCCATAAAAAGAAATGAAATGGAGGTATTTGTAGTGAGGTGGATGGAGTTACAGTCTGTCATACAAAGTGAAGTAAGTCAGAAAGAGAAAAACAAATACAGTATGCTAACACATATATATGGAATCTAAGGAAAAAAAAAAAAAAAAAGGTCATGAAGAACCTAGTGGCAAGACGGGAATAAAGACACAGACCTACTAGAGAATGGACTTGAGGATATGGGGAGGGAGAGGGGTAAGATGTGACAGGGTGAGAGAGTGGCATGGACATATATACACTACCAAACGTAAAATAGATAGCTAGTGGGAAGCAGCCGCATAGCACAGGGAGATCAGCTCTGTGCTTTGTGACCACCTAGAGGCGTGGGATAGGGAGGGTGGGAGAGAGGGAGACGCAAGAGGGAAGAGATATGGGAACATATGTATATGTATAACTGATTCACTTTGTTATAAAGCAGAAACTAACACACCATTGTAAAGCAATTATACTCCAATAAAGATGTTTAAAAATTTTTTTTTAAATAAATAAATCAATTAATTAAATAAAAAGAAAAAAAAAGACATACATAAAGGCTCATCTTGTTCACTTACAAAATTGCAGGCAGGGTTATCTGTTTCATAATAATTGACAGTACTTAGCACATAAGCATTCTATAAATGTTTGAGAATTTGATAGTCCAGTTTCAGAATCATATGAGTATTGTTGAATAAAGTAAACCTTTAATGTTAAAATGGATCATTGGAACCATGGACCACATTTGGCTACGCCACAGAGCCAAGAGCAGTCCTTATGTCATCATTGCATGGTTCACGCTTCTCTAGAATATTTCAAAGCTTCTAATATTCTGACCTACTATCAGGCCATATTTGTTTTGACAGTATGGTCACAGCACCTATTACTCATAAAACTTATAGTTCATTTTAAAAGTGGAGCCTACCTTTAACTGACAGTGAAAAGTTTCTCTGATTGAAAATCCCTGTTGACTCAAAACTTACTCCTAGTCTCTTATCAATTGCTCTTTTCTTCCTGAGAACAGACCAATAGTACTAAGTCAGAATCTCATTTTAAAAAATTCTATTAATATCAAGTGCAATGGTATGTATGTACCTTCCTGAATCATTTTTCTGTGCCCTGTGAGTTGGGGTTTGGATTTTACTCACACAATAAACCTATGTCGACAGGCATCAGACAGACTACTGAAGTTGTGTCCTGTTCCAAAGTTATGGCAGGTGAAGTGGGCTCGGCCTTCATCTCATCACTTCACAGCAGAAGGGGAGACACACAGGTAACAGATATAATGAGTGGAGCAATGGCCTGTAGACAGTGTCTTCAAGCATCACAAGGCCTAATTTTGCTTTGGAGCTATAAAGCATTTCTCCCTTCCCTTTCAAGAGCTGCAATCTTGGGAGCAAGAGGTATAAAGCACAGGTTAAATTAGATCAAGGATGGGACTGGACCGTTCAGGTGAAGCACTTCCATGACTGCTTCTGTAAAGAATCAGCTTCTAGTCATAGATCTACAAATTATCAAGCCAAAATAATCAGTCAGCCAGGTAAGCACTGATGACCGTCGTCACACCTCTGGAGACTCAATCAGCACTGTTAACATAAATTTTTCTTTTTCCAATTCTTTATGTTTAGATTTCAGGACTTTTTAGATCTCTTAGTTCTATAACTAAGAGAAGTAAAGCACTTAGGCATAGTGTAAGGACTCCCTCATTCTATAATAATACGAAATGACCTGTTTTTATTAACGTGTTAGCCACCATGTTAAGAAATTTTCCATACATTATTTTATTTTATCCTCACTATAATCCTATGATATATGTACCTTTTACAGGTATATATAGGTAGGGAAACCTAAAGAAATTAGATAACTTAAATGAGGTCATACAGATAGTAAGATAGTAGACATATGAATTTGTGTCTTATTTCAATACGTTTTTGTTAAATGTTTAATTAGATAAAATTCGTTTTAGGAATGCCACGAAAGTACCACCCTTATCATATCTGCTTACTGATGCCTGAAATTCTACCATAAAAGATTCATTCTTTAGTAAGAAGCTACTCAACTTTCGTTAAAATGAAAAAAAAAAATTGCTGGTTATAGGAGCATATTAGGCCATATCAATGTTTTAGACGTCAGTGTGACAGAAAGCTGTGCTGGTTAGAACACCCTCACTTTGGCAGAAGTATAAACTTGAAATGACACAATTCATAAGATTTTGGTTCGCATAAGCTAAAAAATCCAGGCGTAGAGGCGTGACCAGGCAAGGTCCAGGTAGGACTCTGACTCCTGTCTGTAATTCTTCTAGATCAGCCCCGCCTCTCCACTCCCCTACAGCGTTCATCTTCAGGGTGAGTGCAGGATGGCCAAGCTTTTCAGGGAGAGTGAAAGTCACTGCAGGAGACTTTCTCAAAGAGAGAGAAAGCTTTCCTTTTCCTCCCTCTTAGAAGCCCTCGGGAAATCTGGCCTGCAGTCTCATTGGCTCGGAGGATGCCTTAGCCAGCCCTGAGGCTGGTCACTCATTGACGGGCTTACAGCTCCCCATCCTTGAAGAAAGAACTTTGGAAAAAGGAATGCGATGATATTGACAAGATGAGGCCAAAAGTTAGTAAAGTTGGCTGGGTCCACCCCTAGGAGCTTTGGCAGTGCCTGTGCCTGGATCGAATCTCAGACAAGTAAGATTAGAATCCAGGGGTGGGGAGGTGAGGAATGCATACGGTAGACAACTGGCAATCATACTTCCAAGAAACCTCTCCAAATGATGTTAAGGTGCAGCCAGAATTTAGAATCACTCTGGTTCAGACTCTGGAATGGGGGTCAGAGTCTATTAGAGTCTATTACCTAATCCATGTGGCTGCAAGAGAACATGGCGGGTGGCAGGTCAAGTGGAATGAAAGTGAGACCTCAGCATTATACCAAGTCTTAGTGACAGATGACATAAAGGAAGTGAGAGGGCAATCTGATCCCTTGAGATGTGAAAAGGGGCAGATATCGAGGGACAGGGCAGGGAGGAAGAAATAAAGAAAAAGGGAAGGGAAGAAAGAATATGAAAGTTTCCATTTCCTGTTTCACTTAAGGGTCATTCTTAATAATAACAGTAAAGACAATAATTACAACTCCATTTACATAGAGCATTTAAAAATACTTTCTCATCTGTTGTCATTTGCATATGTTATATTTTAGCTGCGTTTGGGAGTTTCAGGCTTTTGTCAAGTTAAAAGTTCTCTGATAAAGGCAACTATTTCTGTAAAAAAGATGACATGGATGAATGAAATACAGTTTAAGTCTTAGCACTGTAAAAAATATCAAATCACGTTTAAGAATACGCTTGCTGAATTACCAATCAAAAGTCTACTGAGTGGCGCAGTGGTTGAGAATCTGCCTGCCAATGCAGGGGACACGGGTTCGAGCCCTGGTCTGGGAAGATCCCACATGCCCCGGAGCAACTAGGCCCGTGAGCCACAACTATTGAGCCTGCACATCTGGAGCCTGTGCTCCGCAACAAGAGAGGCCGCGATAGTGAGAGGCCCGCACACCGCGATGAAGAGTGGCCCCCACTTGCCACAACTAGAGAAAGCCCTCGCACAGAAACGAAGACCCAGCACAACCATAAATAAGTAAATAAATAAATAAGTCTACTGAGCTTTGTGTGTATGTACAATTTAACCATATTAATCTAAAAATTGCCCAAAAGAACATATAGATAAGTCTAGCTAAGACAACTCTCACATATAAAAATAAGAAGGTGAAATTAGTTCTACACAATATTAAATATATCTCAAAGACACAGTCTTTAGCAGTGCTGTGTTCATGAAAGAATAGATAGACAAGGAGAAAAAATGAAATATCTAGATAAGAAAAGAGCCTTATCAAATATCTAAGTATCAAAAGGGCCCTAAATAAGAGAGAAAAAAATGAGAAAATTTAGGAAAAGCTACAAAATGACATTAACTACTTGGTATCTTTCTGCTGATAAAAGTGATTAAATACTTCAAATATCATGGAAATATGTAATTTAGAAATTAAAGACCCTTATAACTCATCCTCCAGGGATTAGCATGTTAACATATTGGTAGATATTCCTCCAGATTTGTGTATTATTATAAAAATATTATCTTTGTTTTTCTTATTTATGTTTTTCATTTATTTTTTCCATCTTTTAGAAATCTAATTCATTTTTTTCTAACAATAAGTTACTGCAAAATATATTTAACCAATCCCTAATTGATGAACACGTATGTTGTTTATAAATTTATCACAATTAATGTAATGCCGTAATCAATATTTCTGAACAAGTAACTTTGTAGTTTCCTATTCATATCCATATTTTGATAGAATTATTAAAATTTTATTAGTAATTTCTAAATTTAAAAACCAATATTGTTCAACTTGATGAGAAAAATAATTTCTTCCCAATTTACACATGGAAAAGACATAAAAATAATAAATTGTGAAAGAGGGAATAGAAGTTGCTAACCTCCAGAAGAAATTTCAACTGTCACAGAAATCAAAGATATCCCAACTTAAACATGGAGCTATCATTTTTCACTCAGTACAATTATTTTACATTCTTTTAGAAAACTAATATGCATCAAGATCTTTAAAATGTTGTAAATCAATCATTATAAATAAACTGAATATTAGCCAACATCTAAAATCAATTCATGAAAAATATGTAATTAAAGTTGGATATAAGTAATAAATGAAAGAAAATATAAAATTACAGTTATAGCTATAAAAATTTTAAAATAGGTTGAAATAATTATATCACCATGTTACAAGGGTTTGAAAGCAATATGATTTTTTATTTCTGTGTGTATATGTGTGTTTCCCTCCAAGTGTACTTCTTTTATAAGGAATAAAAACGTTCATGACAAAGACGAATGATTTTCCCCTAATTAGCTGCTATGCATTTATATTCTTGTATACTGGCTTTTCAAAAACTAATGACTAACTTTGCTGTAACAGATGCCATTTTTACTTTAATGATAGAGCACAGTATTGTAACTTAGATGACAGAAATTTTTACCATATATTTTAAGAACAACAAATAAGAGTTCTCATTATTTAGAATAAGTGCAAAGAGTGATTTACTACAGTTTTCAAACTACAACGACAACAGGAGTTTCTCACACGGTTTCCATCCATTTCACAACATTCTTTAGAAGGTTTAGAAAATTACTGTGTTTGAGATGTTTGAAGAAAACATATCCTCCAACATTCTTTGTGTCTTTCCTTGTGGGCCCAGTCAGAACCTTTGAGGATCCAAGTTTTGAAGTTATTGAAAATGATTCACCTTTAATCATCACATGTGTGAAGGCTACGGCTTAGTGCTGTTCCCATCCCTGACACAGTGTTCTACACCTATCTTAACTCTGGGCAAGAGCAACATGGCATTCATCTATGCCTTCTTATTTCGATGATTATATTTAGCACTGCAATGAAAGCAAGCACCAACCAGAAATACTGATTACTCCAATTTTCTTATCTTCATTTTACTCCACATTCTGAGTTTATTAGATTTCTGCATCACCACAAAATAAGGTTAATCAATCACTATTTTCTGCTTTGTGCTTATACTGTCAGGCAAAATGATACCTTCAAAACTCACCAAATTGTAATTTATATATGAGTGAAGATGCCCGGTTACATTTTTTCATACTAAGGAGCTACTAGCACAGTGATTGGCACATAGTAGAAAACATAATAAATTCATGCCCAAAGGAATTAAAAAGAAGCCATAGTCCTTTTTTTAATCACTGGGATTAAAGGGATTAAACATAAGGTGATCTCTGTTTCACTAGACTATTTTAAATGTTTTTTCTTCGGCCAACAAGGGATTAATCTCCAAAATTTGCTAAGGGCTCATACAGCTCAATATCAAAAACCCAAAAAACCCAATCAAAAAATGGGCAGAAGACCTAAATAGACATTTCTCCGAAGAAGACACAGAGATGGCCAACAGGCACATGAAAAGATGCTCAACATCGCTAATTATTAGAGAAATGAAAATCAAAACTACCATGGAATATCACCTCACACCTGTCAGAATGGCCATCATCAAAAATTCTACAAATGATAAATGCTGGAGAGGGTGTAGAGAAAAGGGAACCCTGTTGCACTCTTAGTGGGAATGTAAATTGGTGCAGCCACTATGGAGAACAGTATGGAGATTCCTTAAAAAACTAAAAATAGAACTACCATGAGACCCAGCTATCCCACTACTGGACATATACCCAGAGAAAACCATGGTTTGAAAGGATACATGCACCCCAATATTCATTGCCCTGCTGTTTACAATAGCCAAGACATGGAAGCAACCTAAGTGTCCGTCAACAGAGGAATGGATAAAGAATATGTGGTACATATATACAGTGAATATTACTCAGCCATTAAAAGAATGAAATAATGCCATTTGCAGCAACATGGATGGACCTGGAGATTATCAAACTAAGTGAAGTAAGTCAGACAGAGAAAGGCAAATATGATATCGCTTACATGCAGAATATAAAAAAATGATACAAATGAACTTATTTACAGAACAGAAACAGACTCACAAATAGAAAACAAACTTATGGTTACCAAAGGGGAAAGGTGGGGGCCAGGGATAGATTGGGAGTTTGGAATTGACATGTACACACTACTATATATAAAATAGATAACCAACAAGGACCTACTGTATAGCACTGGGAATTCTACTAAATATTCTGTAATAACCTAAATGGGAAAAGAACTTGAAAAAGAATAAATATATGTATATATATCACTGAATCACTCTGCTGTACACCTGAAACTAACACAACATTGTAAATCAACTATAGTCTACTACAAAATAAAATTTTTTTCAATAAAAATAAAAAATAAAATGCTAAGTATAAAGAATATTTAAAAAAATATATACTGTTATTTTTCTATAAGTCCATCAATTATTAAGAGATGGAATATTTTTAAAGTTCTTATTCAAATTTGAGGAATGTTAAGAGATGGAACATTAAAAAATACTTACCAAAAAAAAAATTTTTTTTTAATTTAATGAGCAGTCTTCACACTGATGTCACATAGAGGACATTAACTCAAATTCCAGAGGAAAATAATAGCTTTGTCTCCCTATCCTTAAGACATCAAGAATTTCAAATGTACGCTTTGTCAGAAAAATTAGGAAAGAGGTACAGGAAATTACATCAGACATCTGTACAAGGTGCAACTAGTGAAAGGATCTCAAATATACCTTGAGTTAGTAACTGTGAAGTAATCTCACAGGGGTAGAACTGCATGAGTCCCTCTAACGTTAGAGTCATATCAATTGTTTGAAGAGGCTGCTTATCTTGGCGCCTAAAGCTCCCATACTGTGGGAGACATTATTCGAATTGCCTGACAGTAATATTCAGCGCCCTTTGCTTCTCTATCGCCCCCACGTGGTCACAGCCTGATGCTGCTAGACAGTAAGATGAACCAAGTGATTACGTGTCTCTCTGCTTTAGGTTTTTTCTTTTTTTTCTTTTTCTGTCCTGTCGTTCCATCTCTTATGGCTCAGTTGAAAAGTACCTACTCAACTTTCAAAACATGCTAGGATAATTTAATAATTTTATCCAGGAAACGCCCCGTGAAATTTCAAGGTGGACCGAGTCCCTTTTAGGTGTTCCCTTAGCATCCTGTACTTGATTTCTGCTAAAATGCTCATCATTTTATATTGTGATTTTCTACTCCTATATCTCTGCATGATGCTGAAACTTTAGGACTAATAGGAAGTTTCCTGTAAGAATAAACAAACATAAGCTCAGGAAGTGCCTGACTTGTGATACATTCTGTGAGGATTACCTATCTCCTTTAGAACTGATGCTTTGCTTGGCAAATACATTTCTCATTCTAATTTGCTTCCCTTGTAGCTTTTCTAGAGGGAGGAAATATTTCCATTAGTAGATATCATTATCTTGGTCCTCTTGACAGGTCTGGTTATCACTGCACATGGAAACCATGACACTGTGAGATATATACTAGTTTCTGGGAATTTGGTTAGCATGTGTGCATTCATCTCCACTGGTGCCACTGACATTTTAGCAGAATTCTTGGTTGTGGGCAGGGGCTGTCCTGTGCACTATAGGATACTTAGTAGCGTCATGGCCTTGACCCACCAGATGCCAGTAGCAACCCCTCACCTCTTGTGACAAACAAAAACATCTCCGGATAGTGCCAAATATCCCCTGGGGGGCAAAACTGCTCCCGGTTGAGAACCACTGCCCTAAGAGTAATTCAGGCAGTCTGAATTACTGAATTAGGTAGAAATGGAAAAAGCAACACCTCCAGTTCTAGAAACAAGAATCTTGGATTAGCAATACATGGGCTCACTCACTATGTACCCCAACCATTCTTGTGGCTGCAAATGGCTGTGTCCTCAGCTGGGAGGATATAAAGGCTCATCTAAGCCAGCGTTTAGGATCTTATGTGATTTACTTCTCTTACCCACTGCCAGTTTGTCAGAAAGGGGACACTGGAGCTTAATACAACCTGTGTTTCTAGGAGAATTTGGCTCAGTGGCTCCCGTCTGCTGATTAATGTAAGAGCTTCTCCAGACTTACAAGATCTTTTGCCCCATCTAGAAGAAAGTGGTTTAAAACACAGCATGCTTTAGGCATTTTACTTTAAATACCTAAAAGTTTGTGTGTGTGTGTGTGTGCATATACACACACGTGAGTTTACCTTGATTGTCAGCTTTAGAAATACCCGTTAACAGAAATGTAGTCACTGTTTAAAAAGAACTAATTATAAAAAAGGAAAGAAAAAATAAAAAGCCCACTCGGCTTAAAATGTAGGTTGACTCTTGTAGGGCTTTTCCTTCTGATGAATCACACCTGACCTCCGAGGTTGCCTATATACTCAGAAATGAGCCGGAATTGCACCTGCACTGCACATGTCTCCCTCATTAAATCCTTCCTCATCCATGGAAAACTGGCTGATGCTTACCATGCCCCTCCTGTGTGTCCTGAAGAACTTTAATGGGGTGGAATCACATAATAACCGAGCACTCCCTGGTCTGGTGAACAAACTGCACATACTGAACAAACAGGGGCAAATGTTCCTCCAAAGGGCTGATGAGTCCATTGGCGGTTTAATTTAAGGCTGTCCTGGGGTAGCCATGCCAACTCACCTGGTCTCTTTATGTTTGTGTGACCATAGAATCAGACCAATTCCTTCCTTTTATTCTGGGACTATGGCTTCCAAATCACAGAAGAATGAAAACTCTCCCCTGATATTCATCTACAGACTCAGCTTTGAGGTTACTGGCCTCCATGGCAATTGTCCATACCCATTCCTTACACCATTTGCAAAGCAGCTCTGAGGGGCTAATAAGAAGGGTTTATTGCTGTATCTGCCATGCCCACGGATGACAACGCCAGCCTTGCACTTGAAATAACTTGGCTTAGTCCTTTCAGGGGCCATGTGTCAAGAATTCATATGACAATTGTAATGGACCTTTAAAATATTAATAATATTATCTGACATTTGTTGAGTATATACTATATGTTAGGCACTGTGGCCAACCACTTCACATATATCATTTCATTTAATGCCTACAACAATTATGAGGTAGGAACTATGTATATATAAACATGCCAAGGTCTTACATAGGAGCATTGAACTAACTTTTTCAGATTTTGCAACAAGTGCTAGTGATTCCTTTATGCTTGAATAGTGCGGTACTTTAGAGCATTTACCTATGTGTATTTTATTCTCATTATGATCTGTGAAGATTAAAGACAACGTCACTGCCTCAATTTACAATGGCAACCTCTAAGGCTCTCAAGTTTTAAGTAACTGGGCAGTAGAAGTGGGAGGGCCTTATAATCCAGACCCACTGACCACAAGGTAGAGGTTTTCCCCTGTTCTGTTATAAATAGAAGAAAATCTTCTTGACCCATGAAACATATAATGACAATTGAAACATGGCCTTAAAATATCCTGAGAAAGCAAAGGCTTGAGCTTACCGCTGCATTTTTTCATTGACTTGTGTTTTAGGCCAGGAGTCAGCAAACTATGGCCCATTGGCCAGATCTGGCTGCCACCTGTTTTTGCAAATACAATTTTATTGGAGCATAACCACCTGTCTTTGTTTAGGTATCATCTACAGCTGATTTTGTGCTACCAGCTACAATGTCTGACACCTACAACGTCCGAGTTGACTACAGTCGGCCCTCTGTGTCCCCAGGTTTTGCATCTCTGGATTCAAACAACTGGATCCAAGATTGGTTGAATCTGCTGATGCGAACCTCATGGAAACAGTGGGTCCCTGTACTCACTGCACTGTACCACTTTATAAAAGGGATTTGAGCACCCACGGAGTCTGGTACCCCTGGGGGCTCCTGGAACCAACCATCACCCCGGTGGACACCGAGGGACAATTATAGTTGTGATACAAATTGTATACCTGCAAAGTAAAATATTTATTTTCTGGTCCTTTACAGAAAAAAGATCACCAATTCCTGCTCTAGGTTATAAATGAATTCTCCTTTCCTCATATTTGGCTTGGGAATGATTGTGAATAAACTTTTTTTTTTTAATTGTTAGGCAACCTTAGGACAGTGTCAGTCTTCATAATACAAATAGAATGAGTTCGGAAATATTTTGCAGGAGAGACACTTGTTATTAAAATTCATTTCCCAAAAGAGCACTTATGGCTTCGCCTCTGGCTAAATCCTCTGCCCATCCTTGCTCTCACGCCAGCCTGGGGCTGAGTGCCTCCCAGCCCACGGTCACGGGCGCTCCTCTACCTGCACTGTGGACGCTCAGCCTCACATGCTCAGTGAACTCCTCCATCACTTCCGTTTCTGTGTACTCTATTTTTAGCCTACTTGTCCTTTCTTATTATTGTTTAAACAGGTTAAAATCTCCCCCCAACATAAATAATATTGCTTAGGTCCTATCTCTTCTTCTAGCTACCAGTTTGTTCTGTCTCCCATCTTTTATGGTGAGCTTCTTGGAAGGCTTATCTACAATCACTGTCTTTGCTCCCATTTACTCCCCAACCCATTGCCTTTGGTTTTTTGTCCACATCACAGCCCACGTGGGCATCTGTATGTATGTGGATGTGTGTATGCACACAGACAGACACACACACACACACAGGCGAAAATTTTTGTAAATACCCATTACTTCTTGAGGATTAATTCATAATAGTGGAATTGCTGAGTTAAAGGTAGTAACATTTTAAGACCTCCAGAAAAGCTCTGCTTACGCTTCTACCAGCAGTGAACAAGAATACTTAATTCCCAGGACACTGCTGACAGTGGGATATTATCATCTTTAAAATCTTAGTCAATTGGATTAAAAGTAATAGTTTTGCAACGTTATATTAATTTTGTTTTCTTTGATTACTCATAAAGTATTAAATATTTTCATAGATTAATTGGTAGAGGATTAAGATCCAATTTCCAGAATACGGTTTTTGAAAACTTTTCTTCTTTTTAACGTAAAACACTTTAAAAATAAGCCGGTAATTTTAAAAATTGTGAAATACCATTTAACCCAATTTTTTCAGTAATTTATCTGAAATAAAGATGGGCATGAAGTCTGAATAAATGTGACATATTAAATTAAGAAAATATCAAGACATAACTTCAAATGTCAAAAATTTGTGAAAATTTGACTCTGAAGTATTAGATTTCTAGGGGAAATTTTTAGAAATTATAAGAACTAGTGGGTATATTTCATTTAATATTTCTCCTTGAATAAGATAACCAAACAAAACCACAAAAAATAAAGACTCAAATAGAACAATTTTAGCTTAACATTTATGAAATATGTTTCTATTTTGTTTTCATGAATTCTTCCTTAATATATGATGGAATAAAAGCATATCTTTTATAAAAAACTAAAAGCTTATTAAAATACTTCGCATTATTTTTCACCTTTTTATTGGGGCCTTTGAAGCTAAGGAGCTTCCTATCAATTTAGATAGGAATTAAAATATGACAGAAAATGGGAAATTATTTTGCTAATGAAATAGTCTAATGTTAGATACAGCGAAACAATAATCTTACGGTGTGTCTTCTGTACAAAATACTTGAAACCCTATGGGGTCATTTGACACTCTTCAGATGTAAATAGAAACTGAAGTATAAACAACATACATAGAAATTGCTTGGTTTCAGGGCTAAGGTTTGATAATAAGTTTGGTCATGATGACTAAATATGGCTTAAAAATATCTTGTCAGTGAAGGTGTGAGACTCCTTTTGTGGACCTGTGATGTCTGTTAAATTAATTAAAAAGCAAATCACAAGATAACACATTCTAAAAATATTAGCAAGTGCCGTTAAAGATTAATCCTGGAGGGCACCATATTATTTTTAAAGGACAAGTGCTTTTATTTGACTCCAAATTAATTTATGCATTTTGATTGTTTACATAATCACCTTCTCCATTAAACTGTAGTCCTTATATTTCTATTTATTTATTTACCACATTAAGTGTTCCAGAAATGTTTATTGAATGAATGAATCTCTCTTTTGTGACAACTGAGACTTCATGGTTTTTAAGCTAACAAAGTTAAACCTGTATTATGTTTAAAACAACGTACTCTTCTTTATAACCATTAAATGTAGTCATTTGGTTACAGCATTAAGCAATCTGGGTCTGAACTGATGTGTTTAACAGAACCATTTTACAGTATACAACATAAGGCTTAAAGTTTATATAATCTTTGGCCCTGGAATTCTGCTTCAATGAATATGTTTTAATGACATAATAATAGATTAGGGCAAAAATTGATTATAAAACAACATATTTTTGAAATATTAAAATTGTTTAAAAATTATTTTCCTTCAATATTACACTAATTAATGCTGCTATTATTGATGACTACCAAAGCAACTGAGCAAAATGAGATGGATGAATCAAGAGAATTATGAAATTATTTGTAATCAAGAAATTCTAAATCTTCTAATGAAGAGATTCTAGGTTGAAAATTTTTTAAGCAATTGCCAAAAACAAGCGAAATTCATCTATGTCTGGAGAGCAGGTCATCATTTGGTGGAGGGGGCACTTAATCACTCATTGATTCCCACATGTATTTTCTCCAGGGACATCTATCTACCGAGAGACTACTATGTCCAGGCTCTATGCTAAATGCTTAGGGACCAGAATCACTGATTCAGGACCATGGAGGGTCTTGCATATAATACAAGAGACTTAGTAGTTTATCATGTGAACAGTGGGGCAGAAGAGTAACATGAGATTTATAATTTAAAGATGATCATTACAGTGGATCCAGTTGTCAATCCAGTCTTCCAGGGTAACAGGAAGACTAGAGTGAGAAACACCAGTTATTAGACTCTTGAAATGTTCCAAGTAAGGGTAAAAGGAAAGCCTGAAGTAAGACAGTAGCCATAAACCCTGAAAGAGGAGACAGCTATGAACGCCAGCAGAGATGGCATGTTTTGAGTCTCTTGTCTTTTACAAGGACAGCAGCACCTAAAAGATACTGTAATGTTTGAAACGGGAGGGTATAAAAGGTAAAAGAGGACTTCGCTGAGCAAGGTCTACAACGAGATGTAGCCATTTGTGGGTCAGCTGGTCAAGGTATTCTCTCATCCTTCAGTCAGGGAGTCCATGGCCCATGCATACAAGCAACAAAGGCAATCATCTGAACAAGTAATTGCAAGCATCGGGATGTGGGTACAAAGTGAGTGGCACTGAATTATGTTTACATTTATTTAAGTAATTATTTAAATCTGTAGACCCTTTCATTTGTTATTTGAACAGTGATTTTCTTCTCTTTAATACTTAATCCTAACACAAAGACCTCAGAGTAAAATAGTATTGTGATATGTTTTTTCTTTCTTTAATAATTGAGATATACTTGACATATAACATTATGTTTTTTGTCAACTATGAATTATGTAATATAAATCTTGGATCATTTCCCCAAAACAAATTTAGCACCACTCTGAAATAGTTTCAAATGTATAAAAGATCTAATTTGGTAACCCCTCTTGGCATGCATTAGTTAGCATACCTATGCCACCTATGTAAAATTTCCCTTACCTTTACTGTAGGATAATGATCCCTTCCTAGTTACCTCTTTCCACACTCCTGCTATTTTCTCCAGCACGGCTCCCTTTCACCAGCTGCTGTAAAGTCTCTTTAAAAGTTGAAGACTTTGATCACTAGGTAAACATGGTGGCTTTAAATGAAGCTATTCTCTCTCATTGCCTCACAGATTTCCACAGCAATTCTTTCTAGTGGGATTTCAGCTGAGTTTCACCCAAAAAACACAGGTAGTTGTTGAACTATCTTCTTCTTGTGAATCTTTTGGCCAATCAGTCAAATAAGACAATTCATGTAGAATATGCATGTGCTCTGGATAACATGGTATAATGTTAATTTACCTTTTGCTCCACCTTGAAAGAATGTGAGCTATTTCCGCCTTAATTCTATTCCAAGAAAATAATTAAATGAACTCTCCTCTCTCTGAGCTCTCTATCTCTGGGTGTCCCTCTGGGTGCAAGCTCAAAAAACCACCTTCTACCCAGGAGCTATTTTAGATAGATGTGAAAAAACAGATCCAGCCAGAGGTGAGCAAGAGAACTTTGAAAGGAGGGAGGTTATAAAGATGGGTGGTTATAACACAAGGGAGCAAAGAGCTATGCTTCCCCAGGTCCCCAAGTCTGAGCCTGGCTTTTGTTGTTGTAGTTGTTTGTTTTTAAATCCTATTCAAGGTGAAAAAAATGGGGAAAACAAAAATTACCAATAATCAGAAATGAAAAGGAGGCATCACTAGAGATCCTTGAGATATTATAACGACTCATTTAGTCCATAGATCTCTGTGACTTCATAAGCATAAGATTCACCTATATTTTTCTAAAAAAATTACAGGAATTCTTTACATATCCTATATACAAGTACTCTGTGGCTTCCTCTTAGCTCTCTCAAAGGTGCTTTTTGAGGAATGAAATTCTTAATTTTAAGTAACTACAATTCATCAAACTTTAATTTCATAAGTAGTGCTTTTGGTACCGTTAAAAAAAAATCTTTGCATGCCCAAAGACATGAAGGTATCGCCCTATGTTTTCTTCTAGAAATGTTACTAACTTGGTTTTCACATTTAGTCTGCTGATCCATTTCAAATTAATTGTTGTATGTTTTGAGGTAGTGTCAAGTTTCATATCTTTCCACATTGAAAAGGACAATCTTTCCCACTGAATTGCAGTGGAAGATAGATAGATAGATAGATAGATAGATAGATAGATAGATAGGCAGACAGAAAGATACGGAGATAGGTATATCTGAAATGTTTGGAAGTGTTTCTGGACTTTCTATTCCATTACACTGCTCTATTTGTCTATTCTTATGCTGATACAAAACTAACTCAATTATTACACACATAGTAATGCTTGATAACTGAGAGTGTAATAAAACACCTTTGTTCTTCAAAAGAATCAATAGATCCATCGATCTTGTTCGTGGTGAAAATCTATTTGACCTAATTCCAGTACCTTCAGTTGGTTAGTTAACTGATTATAGTATGACAATACAAGGTGGACTTGAAATTCTGTGGTCATGCGGACCAAGGCTTCAATACGTGGCAGAGGAGTAGACATCACAACACCACCTTACAGCAGAAAGAGCAACGGTTACTATGAAGGTTGACCTTAGTCTGTGAATACCACAGGCTAAGCATCAGAGCTGCCTTGTTTTCTAGGTACCATGTAAGTTTCCTGGCTATTTATTCAACACCAGGCAGAGGTAGAAGTTCTCCCAGACCTGATTAAGTTTGAATGTCTTGCTATAATATTTAGCTGGAGCTCAGAAGAAGATACAAAATTATTCTGATAAGGAACAGAGAGACATCATGGTATTTTTCACTGGTGTGTTATGAAGTGAAGTTATAACCACCAGACATTTAGAAATACTCACTTCTCTTGCTTCAACCAACTTTACAAAGGCAGGGACTACAGCTACTTCGTGTTGCCATCCCTAGATCCTACGGCATATGTTAATCAAATCAGTAAATCCCATTATATGTAGCAGATTGGGACTCTTTGTATGATAGCTCTTGTTTACTGTGATATCGATGGTATTTTTTTCTATAGTATTTAGGATTTAAAGCTCTTATTCAATTAGCACCCTTTAGCAGTTCCAAACCACGGAGCAGACCATGTAAATATGCAAATAACTGGCCTCCAATTGGTTACCTCTCTCCCCATCTTTTGCATAACTTAGAGCAAGTTTCAGCACTTCATAGCATCACTTGCTATATAAAGATATCTCACAAGCCACGATGACCAGAGGAGATTTGAATGTCCACTGGACGAGAAAATGGAGGGAGGATTACGTCAAACAGTACTGAGCATTTCCCTCTGAGAAGATCCTCCTCTTCCTTTCCTTCCTGGACTTCCCCTGCTCCACACCCCCCTCCCCAACCTCCCCTTTTTTATGCAAAGCTATTTGCATCAGCTCAAGCTCTTCCAATTTTGTTTCAAGTGTCCAAACATCTATCACCTTACACTGTGGTCAAGTATATGAAAAGCTATTACATTAAAGAGAACTTTAAACTTAACTAGAAAAAGCAATCCAGCAAGGTGGAAACTTCCATAGAAGAGTATGTATATGCCTGCGTTGACGTGCTGGGTTTGGGATATGGAGTGACTGTGAGTAAACAAACATATTTTCCCCTTGTCACAACATCCTTCTTGTCACATATGCAATTGAAACCCAGACTGTATATTTTTTCATACCGATCCTGTCAGCTTCTTTAGAGAAGTCTTTTCTTTCTATTGTCTTGTTTTCTCTGCTTAACAGTTTGTACTTTTTACTGCCTCACATTCCCCTGCAGGAAGCAATTTAAAATCCTTTTTTTTCCTCTTTAACATTACAACTCACTTATGAATACAGCTTGTAACAAAAACAATTTTTGAAGAGAAAGAGAATATCAGTCTCTCCACAAGTTATATTTCATTCCAAAAATGAATAATCAAGTTATGGTCCCAACCTTTGCTTTATCTACTATGCTTGTCAAGGTTTTTAGTTGAAAGCAACAGAAACTAACTCTGGAGGATTGGAACAGAAAAGGAATTTCCTGAATTCTTAATTGTGTTAGCTTATAGAATTAGCTAGAGCCTTTAAAATACCAGCTCAGAAAACCAGAAGAGACAATGAAAGCCTACACAGCTAGAATCAGAGTCTAAAGTCATGCCACATAACTGTCTAGGGAGGACACTATTGCATAACTGTCTAGGGAAGACACTATTGGTACCATTTCTCAGCATTAGATGCTTCAGCTTGTACGTCTCTGGCTCTGAAATATCGCAACTCACTGTGAATTGCCAATATCCAAAGGGGCCTTTGCTAGCCTTGTCTTCTTGCTTCTTTGGTTCTCAGATTGATGCTTAAGATTGGCTAAGCTGAGGTCATGTGCTTATGTCCTCACTTTCCTCATCGATAAATTAAGATAAGTTGTATATAACCCACAGAACTTTTTAAATTACTTGCAGGGGAGCCTGGGGAAATGCATATTTGTCCTTTCAGGAGTCTATGGTTTTCCTAAATTCTAAGACTCATTGGTTAGAAATCTCCAGACATAAGGAGGTTCAGCTCCACTTGAAGAAGCAAAACAAAGCAACAGGATAGCACCAAATGTCCCATTACAGTAATACGATCGTGTAGAAATTTCTAAATTAAATTTGATTAAATTACATCTAACTCAGTATTCTAGATTTGAACATATACCCAAAGGATGGCCTGTTTAAAAAGTTTAGAAACATGCCTCAACAATATATTGTCATATATAACAGTATTATATATGGCAATTTTACAATATGGTAATAGAATGCATTATATTCATGTATAATACTAATATAATAATTTATATACTTATATACATATATATAAAGTATATACAGTTGACCCACAAACAACACAAGTTTGAACTGCACAAGTCCACTTATACGCAGATTTATTTCAGTAATAAATCCTACAGTACTACACAATCCGAGGTTGGTTGAATCTTCAGATATGGAACCTCAGATCATGAGGGCTGACTGTAAGTTATACACAGATTTTCCACTGCACAGGGAGTGGGTGTCCCTAACCCTTTCATTGTTCAAAGGTAAACTGTACATACTTTTTTTTTTTTTTTTTAAAGAACAGGGCTATGTACTTTTAGCATTCCCAGGCTCCTCACACTATGTTCACTTTAAACAAAGCCATTATGATTTTATAAGCTTTGGTCTTTTCCCTCTTTGCTGCCTCTGTGTATTAAGATACAAATCTTCTATTTGACCTCATAATGAATGCGGCTACTTATTTAGTCTCCCTTGAAACTACTGAATTGTAGGATTTTAATATCTTTAAGATACAATAACCAGAATAGCATTTCCAGTAGGTAAGTCATTTGGCAATTGCATTTGGAACATCGTATTTTGTAATCACTCTATCTGCTTTGAATGGATGCCACCACTCTCTCTGCCGCTGCTTCCACCACCATCTGCTTCTCTCCTACTAAATGTGTTGTCAGTAATTGACACTTCGGGAATTTCAACCACCCTCGATTCTTTGTTGCTTCCTTGCTTCACTTGCACTTCTGTCCTATATTATTTCAAGTTTCCCTTTCTAGTATCAGATAACCCCTTGTGCCATTTCTATTTCCTGGCATCTCTCATGCCAATGTCATAGTTTGGATCACTCCCAGCATCATTTTTGCCAAACATCATACTAACAGATTTTGTCAGAGAAAGCCATAAAAACGAATTCAGTTACCCAATTTTACTGGACAGATCCTATTTTTACTGGGCATATTCTTCTCTAACTGACTCACAGCCAATTGTTTTATATAAAAATGTTTATAAAACTTAATTTATATGTAAGAATCTTTTAGCGCTTTTGTTGTTTCCTTTACATTGGAATCTCCCAAAGTGAAACCACATTCTCACTCACTGGTTCTCACTTCTGACTCTTCAGAGGAGAATGAATTATTACGGATGTCCGAAGGTCCTAAAAAGGACACCATCTTTAGGTCAAAGGCATCTGGAGTGAATATCTCCTCTAGCTTGTTATTTCTGTGACCACAGGCAAATCTGTTCTCTTTCCTATGTCCAACTTTCTCTATCAGTAAATTAAAATAATTACATCTAACTCATACAACTATCATAATTGCTTCTCAGGGAATCTCTCTGGCTTTAATTCATTCCTTTATACTTTAAATGTGGGTGAACATTGACACTTTCCAATTTCCCCTTATATTTTCTTTTAGAGTTCTGTCTTCAAGTCGCTTTAATTGGCTTCTCAAATGTGATTTCATAGATGACTCCTGATTCCAAATGTTATCCCTTGACTCATTCTTGGTCTCGTGTTCTCTATTTAATGGAGCCGTACCCTGCTCTGTCTACACCCCCCAGGATGGCACAAGAAATCAATTTTTATCTAAACAGTTAATCATGCAGGCCTTACAAATCATCATTTCAATATTTTCTTGGAAAATATAAGTCCTGATCTGCCTGTGAGGTTAGAAAAAAAGCTGAATTGCTTTGATACAAAAACCTGAGATTACACTTTTCTAGTACTTTTTTTTTGTTTTTCTCCTGAGAGACTAGGGTTGAAAAAGAGAAGAAATGGAATGGAAATGAGGATAAGTGGGAGGAGAGAAAGGAGAGTTTACAAGTCAGAACAAAAGGATTATTTTAAACATGCGTTTTAAAATTATTATTTAATTTTAAGTTGCTTACATAGTAATAGACATTTGTACTTCTCCCTAAGCCTGCATTTGTCTTGTTTGTGTGGGATTTTGTGAAAGTTCAGGAAAAGAGCTGGTTTCTATTTCCAGCTCAACATTTGAGGAACAATGGCAGCCTGTGGGCAAAAGTTCTGGGGCTGAACTGATTTACCAAAATGAGGAGTTTGTGGCAGAGGTGAATGTAAGAGTAAAACCCCTGGGAAATTCATTAAAAAAATCTGGGGGATTTCAGTAATCTTGCAACAAAGAGTGGGGTAGGAATTCGAGCCATTATTATTAAGGTCTTAAGGATCACGTCAAGGTGATTCCTACATATACTCCCAACTACTTACTGCACATTTATAAGTATATACCTTACTCTTAGCTCAAATACAGTATTTCTAAAAGTAAAATCATATTTCCTAAATAATGTCCAAAATCGAATGTCTATTACTCTTGCAGGTACCAAAATAATGGCATCAACTTTCCCCCCTTTTCATGCTGTTTGTTACTAAGCTTCATTTATTATGAAGTCTGTTCGACAGTAGGTACCATCAGAAAATCTACTGTCTGTAGTTTGGCAATATTTCTCATCAAAATAACTGCCTAAGTAATGTTTCCTTGCTTGTTTGCTTACTTTTTAAAAAAGTAGCAATAGGAATCTTGACATTGTACACACTGGGAAAAACTACATGCATTGGAAAAGAAGAAATAATTTTTTCTTTCTGTATCTTGAAAAGCATACAAAGCTATCACTTTTCTTGTTAGGATTTCTTGGAAGTTTCTGGGGGATCCAGAACACTGTTAATAGAACTTATTCAAAAATTCCAGGTAAGGGAAGACTCAAAAGAAGTGTTCTAACTTGTGGAAGGGGCAGGAATTTAATAGAGGGTTAGCAAGAGGGGTCAGCTGAGGTTCAGATAGTTTCCAAAAAAGCTGGTCAAAAATGGTGTGTGGAAAAAGGCACAAATTGTTTTTGTGGTTAGTAGCCATTTCATGGGCAGTCTGGGTTGATCAAGATGGGTAGGGAAAAAGTTAATGGTTAAGGTCCTACAGAAGGGGATGAAATGGGGCACCTGAGTGACAAAGACTGGGGACACCCACTGTGGAAAGTGCTCACCCCCCGGGGTCTCTCACCCTTCCCAAGCAGCACAATAAAATACAGCAGCAACACACACATTGAGAGTTTTTCTAACAACTGATGCAGCAGTATATTTTAAAATTCTCCCTGCAGGCTTTCAGAGGTTTTTGTTCATTGATTCGTGCACATTTATGTTTTCCTGTCCATAGAATCATTGCTTCTCAATGCCATTCAAACATAAAATCCACGCAAAAACTTGTAAGAAAAATATGCCCAGGTAAATGATGGGACTTAATTTCAAAGTGAAACCTAATATTTATTTTATTTGGAAGAGGGTGGTGTTAGCTTCCCTCAGGTTATCTTTGAGCAGAAGAATTCTGAGCTGCTGAATTTCTGTTTTCTAGAAACTATTTACTAGCTTTAAGTTTTACAGATTATGGCATGCAAGTTATCAGGATTTTGAGATTCTGTGTTGGGGAGAAAAAGAAGCAGATAGCCTAGAAATGTTTGCCATCTATTGCGAGTAGAAGTGATGGGGTAGCTGGCTTAGGGAAGGGAATTCTGCAAATGACCACATACAGGTAAACAGGAAGTTTAGGAATTTTATCTGCGTAACTATGATGTGCCCACTTGCTTTCATCCTTCCATAAAACCTTAGTAAATTCTACACTATACACCACAATTGAACTTGTATGCGGGGTGGCATGGGGAGTTGAGAGACAGAATGACTTAAATTAGAACAGCACAGCCGAGGGGACCAAATCCAATTCAATCACAGATATAAAATTTGGGGGAAACTTGTCAGATTAAACACTGTGATGCTTAGTGAAAAGAATGATGTTGTTAGTGACTTATTGACTATTAATAATGTCAGGAACTTAGTATCTTTAAAATAATGAAGAAACATGTTTTTTTTTTTAAATTTTGCCATACACACACCTATGATAATGATGGCATGATTTATACAATAGAACTTTATCAGAGATTAGGCAGCTAAGGAACTATCACTCAAAAGAGAGTAGCAATTATCAACAAAATGTTCCAGCTCCGATGCCTTTATGTTTGTACATCAGGAGACTATGTGACTGTAGGACTAGATTTTTCCTTTTTTTTTTTAGGACTACATTTTAAGAGAAATAGTTTAGAGAGTTTATTCCTCTCAAAACATTCTGACCCTTGAAATACAGTAGTAGTAAGTAAAAGTTACACTTGGTCAAAGACTATAAGGGTACGTAATCTTTTTTCATAAAGAAAAATAACAGTAAATTAAAAAATCTCAAAAGCATCAACGCTTTAACCATTTTAATTGGCTTGGTTTTACTTTCAATGCTGTACATATGGTAAGCATAAATATTTGGAAAACTGAATAAAGTAGAAAATAAACACTGTTGTGTTTGCTAGAAAGTATGATTACCCGTTAGTTATTTAACAAAAAGTAAATTTGTTTTTACATATTTTCTTTCAGTTTCAAAAATATATATTAATTTGAATAATTCAAATTATTCAGAATTCAGGTATATAATGAAGTACATTTACAAGGAAGTAATTTTTGTATATATCCACATTATATTTGCTTATATCCTAATTTCTCAATAAATATTTAATAAGTGAATGAAATACTAGCTGGATAATCAAAGCAACTTAATTTGTACAAAAAGTAAACTTAGCAAATTGTTGGAATATTTGCTCATTTCCTCTTGTTGACAACCGTTATGGCCCGACAGCATAACCAGTGCTTCTCTAAGTGAGGTCCCTGAACCAGCAACATTAACACCACCTAAACATTTGTAAGGAATCTGTGTGTTAACACAGCCTTCCACTGATTCTGATGTGGACTAAAGTTTCAAAACCACTGGTCTAGGCTGCAGTGATGGCCCCCTGCTTCCATGTTTACTACCTCATAGGACAGAACACCATCCAATAGGACATCTTGACCAATCAAATTCTCTCCCTCTAGAATTTAACCTAAGAAACCTAAACACTGGAAATTTCATAACAGGTGATAGTTTTTGAAGTTGGAAAGTCAGATACACTTACGTATAACTCGAACTGACATTTTGGGGCCTTGTGAACAACACCAGGTGTTGGTTTATCGACAAAAGTAGGAAAATAGAGCAGATATGTAAAGAGATGAGAAAAGAGACACAGAGATGACTAAGTAGCCACCCTTGTTCCTATATTTTTCTTATTCTTGGTTCTGGTCCCATGTCATTTCTGGCTGCATTTTTTGTTCGTGGGTTTGGTGTGCTGTCTCTGTATAAATGATCTATCCCACTCTCCCCTTTATTTCCATGAGCTTAGATCCCTTTCTCTTTCCTGCAACAAAATCATTCTAATACAAATGTGTGCATAATAGTAGTCGGTTAGTTGTTTAAATAAAGGAAAACAAGAGTGATCAACTGCTGAGTATGGCTAAACGGATTTGCAATTGGTTGGTGGATGCACTTATTTAAATGAACCTTTTCAAACACAAGTAAAATGCTAAAAGCAAACAAAGTGAAGATATATACTTCGGAGCATTGTGGGTAAGCGTTTCTAATTAGCTATTAAACTATCCTACGGACACACATTTCTAGAATACACTCTGGTTGTTCTAGTTTAAATGAATCCCGTGATGCCTTGGATATTTCTCGATGTAGCAGGGGAAAAAAATCCTCAAAGTTTTAGCTTGCTGCTTATTTCTTATTTGATTTTAGACATTTTATTTACCCCTTCAGAACTTTCAGGTTTTTCTCCACTTCATACTGAAGAAAATATCTATTGCAACACTGTGGTAAGGCACGGGTTTTATATGTAAAAGAAATGATATTATCTTAAGATATCTCTTACCTTAGATGTTTTCTTACAATATTTCTATCTAAAATTTTCTTTAATTGGCATTTTATTGATACTAAGACACAGGCAGCAACTTTAGTGATTTCTGTGTTTGAATAATTATTATTCTAAAAAGTATTATTCTTTGGTATATTTAGTATTCATTATTTTTCTTTAGTATCTTGACTAGAAATGTTTTTTTCATAGAAACCAAAATATTACATGCATTTTTTTCACATATCAATAACTACAGATAAATATATTTTTAAAATTTTTTTTCTAATTTTTAGGAATTCCATGGACTAGTCCTTACATAGATTTCAGGGCTATGATCATGAAATAAAACGCTCGAACTGCATTACATTTTATCGTGCATTCAACCAGTGTGTTTAGTTATAATAGAACTGACTGTAGAACACTTTCAATGAAATGGGAACTTACCTATTCAATTATCAGAACTTAGAATGCAATGCTGATCTGCTGAAGGTGCAAGAAGAAAAAGGCCAGAAAGACCTATGACCCTAACAAGCTTCCAGAAGGGTTTGCCCCAACACACTTGAAGCATGAGTGAATTCCTTCCTTATTGGCTCTTTCAAAACACTTCTGCTGCTGAATGATGTTCAATAAAATGAACTAATTTTTCTCTTTTCATCCCTCATTGACACTGTTAGTAATGACCTCTTCTTCTGCAACAAGATTTATACACAGCCTAAATTAGAGAAGAAAAGAGAAAATACAAATTCCTCTGAAGTGGGTTCATCCTTCTTATTTTCACTTTTATTCCTCTACCCAAGCTTCACTCTGTCTAATCCAGGATCTTGCCCTCACAGTGGACCACCCCAAGGAAAACATCTGGAACCTTGCTCTTACACTTTCCGGCTACATCGTGCCACCTGTCCCCTAGCTGGTACCCACAGTCAGTCACATAGGCGCCTTGTTGCCACTTCCCATCATACCACCTCTAAATGAAGTCAGCACAGTAAGCTAGGATTACTCACTGCCCAGGTTTGCATTCATGAAAACTGCTTTAAGTCATTCTTTACAAATGTCCCAGATGCCTTTTTTCTTAACTCTTTGCATGTTCTTTCTACCTGTCTGTTGCTGCCAACATCTTCTTATGCTAATCAGGATCCCAGGTCACACATATGTTACTAAGGAAAGCCACAGAAATGCATGTCTTGGTTCACTATTTGCCTAATGTCAAATCAGCCTCTCTACTGCTTATCATTATTGATAATTCATAGTATAGAACACTAATCTATATTCCTAAACTTCACTATGAAAAACTTAAATTTGGCCGATTTATTAGTTTCCTATACTTATGGCTATAGTCAAAGTAGGCTACAAGCCAAATAATTGAAACTTGAGTTTCTGATCACCTCTTTCCCTCTTCACAAATACTTTCTGGATCCTTATTTTTAAGACTTCATTCATCTTGCATGCACCCTATTTTTCTAATTATTTTCTTAAGTTACTACTATATCAAATTCAACTCCAGACAAAGTGTACAATATATTATTTCCTTAAATTTGGCAGGTACTTCCCTGGTTTCTCTCCTTTTGTCCTAAAATGCCTGCCTTGACTATCTATTGCTAACTAATAAAGCATTACTCATCTGAACCTATCTGAAAGGACATCTCTTTTGGAAATCATAAGGCCAAACCTAAATGACTTCTCCTCTTGCTTCGTTCCTTCCTGCTATTATTTTCATTCTTTATCATTTTTACTTTGTGTAGGACCTGTATATAAGGGACAGTGGTGAAAGGAAAGCAATGTTTATTAAGAACTTATGTGTCAAGGAATATTCTGAACATTTTTCATTAAAATGCACTATCGTATTCTCTCTTATCCTCCTATCATATAACATTAGATGTATTATCTTTACAACAAAAGGAACCAGGCTCCTTGGAGAAATGCCTAATTCTATGGTTGGGCAGGGTTAACACTAGAGTAGCCTAGAACATCGTGTAATCCCAGAAAGTAAGAAAGTGACGCCACCTCCCCCCACCCCTGCCAGAAAAAAAGGATGGGAGCATATCAAAAAGACACCAAGCACACAGGAACCATTAAAAAGAGCCCCGAGTGGCCAAAGTTGGAACAATGTGAATAAATAATTAAATCAATAGTGTTAGCACTGGATTATAACCCAAAGAGGAAAATAAATATCCATGAACCTATACTAATAGAATGATTGAATTAATTATGGAGTAAAAGGACAAATCTTCCTTAATGAAGAATTCCAAATAATAAATGTAGAAAGAATGGAAGAAATTGAAGATTACCAATAGTATACTATAATAATAATTGCTGTAGGCAAGATCCACTGATGAATGATAAAATTAATGAGCAGAACTTTAAGGAGAAACAAGATATTTACATAGCCTCAAAGCTCCTCCTCCAAGTATTTATTAATTATTCCCATAATTTTCCACAAATTCTTTGATACTCCTCCCTTGTGAAGGTGGAGCATAATTCCATTAAGTGCAGTGTAAGGCGGACTTCATGATTTCCTGCTCACAAATACAGTATGGAAAAGGAAACAGTAAGTTTACAGAGAAGAAACCTCGCAGACACCACCAGAACCCAGTGATCAAGGTCACCTCACCAACAACAATTCACCTTGATATTATATAACTCCAGGTATGATGCAAAAAATCCACAACCCCAGTCTAATCATGAGCAACATCCTGCAGATCCAAATTGAAGGATGTTATACAAAAGTACTCTTCAGAAACCATGAAATACAATGAAAGACAGGACCGTCACAAACTGGAGAAGTTTAAGATGCGATATTTCAATGAAATGTGGATCCTAGAAAATCAATAACAAAAAGATATGTGTAGAAAACTGGTGAAATCCAAATAAAGTCTATTGTTTAGTTAACAGTAGTATACCTTTGTAAATTTCTCAATTTTGATAAATATTCCATGGTTATACCCAATGCTAACATTAGGGGAAGCTGGATGAAGGGTATTTAAGAACTCTTCATACTATCTTTGCAACTTTTCTGTGAATCTAAAAGCACTTCAAAATAAAAATGTTAAAAAATCTTCCACTCTATCTTACAAAGAGGAATCCATTTCTGAAAACCTACTTCCATGTGCGTAGCTATTAGGGAGCACATCAGACTAAAGGGTTTCTTTCTAAAATGATCCACCTTCCTTGGAATGCCAGGATTTTTTTTCTTGTTACACTTGAATTCTGTCTTGTGACAAAGCACTGCCGTGAAGAGGTGAGTAGACAATATTAACTGTTAAAAATATTTCAATGATTTGTTTTAAGTTTGTAGATTATACACAAAATATTCAGTCTCTTCCCAAATCTTTGAGGGAAAAGTGTAGTTTTCGTTCCCTGAATTAGTCACTTTGGCTGCACAGTTTGATAATGCTCAGCAGATAACTGCTTATCTTCTCATATTTCTTTTCAATTTAGACACAGAATTTCAGATACACTGCTTAGGTTCTGTTGATAACGTGATCCTTTCAGATACTATTAGATTCTGTCCCCTCTATCACTAATAGAGTACTACTTGGAATTATAGATTTTTCTGTAAAATAACGCCAGCTACTTCACAAGACTAACAAAGTAAAAATCATAGAATTCTTTATCTCAATACAATGAAGTATGCATTTATGCATTTGTGATGCCTGATTTTTATCCTGAAAGATTTCTAGAAGAGTTTGTTAATAGATGACACGTGTGACCCTCTCCTCTGTGACAAGAGCCACTAGAGGTTTTAGAGCTTGATTGCTTAATTTTAAGAGCTAAATAAATTTATGTATTTATTTTTTTATTATTTTATTTTTTGTTCAGTCATTTTCTTTTTTGATTGAAGTACAGTTGATTTTTAATTATTACTTTAAAAAGATAGAATGTGTATGCAATCTTTCAATGCCTCTAGAAGAAATGGCATATATATGAAGAAAGTAAAATATTATACTTACACATATTGATATATGTAGAAAGTGGAATATTATATTTCAGATTCGTTAGGGTTTTCATTTTTTTTAAAGATTCTGGTAAAGCTATTTCTTAAATTCTAATTTTTATGATCAGCACCGTCAATATTAGCTATTGTATCTGATCCTCTCAGATGACTGTATCTAATATATCCACGTCTCTATTAAAGGTAAATATTAAACATATACAGCAAAAACTCAGTTTGGCTATTGGAATTCTCGTTCAATTACTTTAGCAATTCTTAGAACATGCACTGGAATATCAAATAAAATAGGAATAAACAAGATCCCTAAGGTGTTCACACGTGGTGACAAGTGGAAGATAGATGACCCAAGGACAAGGCTAACATGCAAAGACAACCCCAGCTCCCTGTGTAAGTGGTCATGATAGTGGGTCTGGGGGAGAAGTTACCTGTGCCTGGTGAATGCCTTCCTAGTACAGGTGACTTAAGGACCGTCTCTTAAAGAGGAATTAAATTCATCAGGTTTGGGAAAAAGTAGTGTGGCTAGAAAAGACATTCCAAGCAGAGAAGCTCATGAATGCATTGTCATAGACGCGTGGGACAGAATGGGAGAATGAGGCAAAGTTAAGCACATATCTGGGTCTGTACTTCAATATATGTATCCTAGAGAGGAAGGCAAGAGATGAGCCCAGAAAGATGGGGTGGGACAAAGTTGTGAGAACACAGTATTACACATTTTTAGAGTATTGTGGTGATTAAAAGAAAGGACCTTGCGACTTCCCTGGTGGCGCAGTGGTTAAGAGTCCGCCTGCCAATGCAGGGGACACTGGTTCGAGCCCTGGTCTGGGAAGATCCCACAGGCTGTGGAGCAAGTAAGCCCGTGCACCACAACTACTGAGCCTGCGCTCTAGAGCCCGCGTGCCACAACTACTGAAGCCCGCGCACCTAGAGCCCGTGCTCCGCAATAAGAGAAGCCACCGCAACGAGAAGCCCGCGCACCGCAATGAAGAGTAGCCCCCGCTCGCCGCAACTAGAGAAAGCCCGCGCGCAGCAACGAAGACCCAATGCAGCCAAATAAATAAATATTTTTTTTTTCAAAAAAGGACCTTATTAACTATTTGAATTTGGTAAAGTTATTTTTCTCATATTTGTTGTGAGGAATAAGAACTGCATATAAAGCTTCTAGTGGACAGTGCAGCATCTTATAGGCCAACAGGAAATGGCAAGAGTAGTTGTTCTTGCTATTAGTGCTGTTGCTGTCATTATCTTCATGACCGTGTAGCAGTAAGACACTATGGGCAAATTTTAAGTAAGAAATTAACATGATCATATCTGTGGTTTAAATAGGCATGTTTTTATCCCATTGACTCTGTTACTGGCTATTAAATGTTTTATTTTTCTTTCTTTTTAAAAAGCTAGGGCCATGGAAAGCACAAAATTTAATCAGCCTAATTCTGCATTTGGAAAAGGGAGAAGATTGGGGGAAAGTGTTCTCTCTTCTGGTCTTGAACAGGATCTTCTCTACAATCTTGTTTTCGGACTCCTCCTTATCGCTCTGTGCCTGACATACACTAAGCTTTCAGGTCCCATCATCTCTGCTGTCTCCGTTTTCTCTGCATTTTTTTCTACCCTCTCTAGTCCTACCACAGCTATTTTCCCAAAACAAAGTAGGGAGTGATTCCAAACAGGCAGTCAAGCTAAAAGTCTGTTGTTTAGAGTTTGGGCAAAGGACAAGGGTCTGAAGTTGGGGTTCAGGCAGTGAGGACAGAAAAGCTATGGGAAAATGAGATACATTTTAAAAGTAAAATCTAAATGAATGAATTAATAAAATTATTTTCTTCCCTTGGGGTGAAAATGTGGTCATATATGGAGGCAGTTTCTATGGGGTTATAGAAAATAAAGAGAGACCTTTTAGTGGGGCAGGGTCTATCTGCCCAATAAAAATCCTCATTGGAAAGTTCGTGAAGTGCCACAGTTGGACTGAGATTCAGTGTTGGTGATCTGGATTTGGTGTGCATGACAGACTGGATTACTGTTCCCAACTATTTGCTCAGCCCCTGCAATAGGATTATATGGAATCAGCTACACTCATGTGAGAATTCCTGTTCGTTCAGCAGGATGAGTCTGGTCCTCCCTGACCTTTGCTTGGTCATTGACATGCTTTGGCCAATGGACATGAGCAGCCATGGCATTTTCTATGATTAAGGGGAAGCTCTGAATGTGATTGTCTGCTGTGCCTCAGCCCCTCGCTCTCTCTCTCCTGTTCTGTCCTCCACCCTGAGAACTGCATGACCCAGCTGGTGGCTGTGTTTTCACTCTGGGGCCTGGAATTGGATGCCAAGTGAAACAGAGCCCTGCAGAGCCCAACTGGACCCAGCCAATCTGAACCCACCCTGCTGTCGTCACGTGAGCAAGAAACAAACGTTCTCTTCAGCAGCCTCTGAGATTTGGGGGTTGGATGTTATTACAAGAAAAGAGCTGACTGACACAGAATGCCTGCGCCCCACTTATATTATCCCATAAAATCAACTCTGAATTTTCTAATGAATACCAGGGTGTTTACTTTATCCACAAATTAAAATCCGTATGAAAATACATGATGCCTAGTCTAAAGCTATGAGTCACACACTGGAGTTTGAAAAAACCTTTGGAAATCACAATGGAGTATTAATTTAGATTAGTGTGGTCTCTACATCCTAAATTTCCTAGTTACTTCATCCTCTGATTTGTACTCCCTTATCATGCCATTTTTCACTCAAAATAATAAAGTTAATTAAAATGAACACCTATTATATGTTGAGAGTTCCTTGAAAGTAAAAATTAAGTAACTTTTTGCTCTATGCAGCTAGGCAGGAATATCAATGTTCAAAATGAAGTTCTTAATTATTTTATACTTCTTAATTCTTAATTATTTTGTTACAAAATGATATGAGGAAAAGAGGTAAGTTTTAAATTTCAGGTGACTAAAGACTGGGAGAAAATACTTGCAAATGATGGGACAAACAAGGGCTTAATTTCCAAAATATACGAACAGCTCATACAACTCAATAACAGGAAAATAAACACCCCATTCAAAAAAATGGGAAGGAGACCTAAATAGACATTTCTCCAAAGAAGACATACAGATGGCCAAAAGGCACATGAAAAGATGCTCAACATCGCTCATCATTAGAGAAATGCAAATCAAAACTACAATGAGGTATCACCTCATACCGGTCAGAATGGCCATCACCAAAAAGTCTACAAATCACAAAGGCTGGAGAGGGTGTGGAGAAAAGGGAACCCTCCTACACTGTCGGTGGGAATGTAAATTGGTGCAGCCACTATGGAGAACAGAATAGAGTTTCCTTAAAAAACTAAAAATAGAGCTGCCATATGATCCAGCAATCCCACTCCTGGGCATATATCAGGAGGAAACTCTAATTCTAAAAGATACATGCACCCCAATGTTCACAGCAGCACTATTTACAATGACCAAGACATGGAAGCAACCTATGTGTCCACTGACAGATGAATGGATAAAGAAGGTGTGGGTATATATATACAATGGAATACTACCCAGCCATAAAAAAGAATGAAATAATGCCATTTGCAGCAACAGGGATGCAACTAGAGATTATCATACTAAGTGAAGTAAGTCAGAAAGAGAAAGACAAATATCATATGAATCACTTACAGGTGGAATCTAAAATATAACACAAATGAACTTATTTACGAAATGGAAACAGACTCACAGACATAGAAAACAAACTCATGGTTACCAAAGAGGAAGGAGTAGGGAGGGATAAATTAGGAGTTTGGGATTTGCAGATACACACTACTGTATATAAAATAGATAAACAACAAGAGCTCACTGTATAGCACAGGGAACTATATTCAATATGCTGTAATAAGCCATAATGGAAAAAAAATATGAAAAGAATATATATATAATATATATATATATATATATATATAAAACTGAATCACTTTGCTGTATACCAGAAACTAACACAACACTGCAAATCAGCCACACTTCAATAAAAAATTTTTTTTAAATTTCAGGTGACACCATGGCTGGTTCTGATTTATAATTGTGTATAAGTTTATATTTGTGCATATGCAGGAAAAAAAACCTTAAAACTCCATTGTAATTAATAACTATTTTTTAAAGTTATCTACTTTTTTCCTATAGAAAAGGTAAACATTTTCAATGTTATGCCATATAATGGAAAGATAAGATAGAGCAAAAAAATACAAGCACATAAATAAAAACAGGGTGGAATTAATAAATTTGGAATCTGTCATTCAAAGTAAAGTTATAATTTATGTAAAACTAAGGTAACAAAACTTACTTATAGTCACAAAAATGAACATTCTACAGGCTAAAGTTTTAATGAGGAAGGGTAATTTGATTATATCTTTATGGTTGAAATACTTTTTAAAAGTTATATGTACTTGTCTAATGTAAGATTACATTTTGTATCACTGTGATGGTTCTATAGTCCATGTAATCAAACCAGAGAGTCATGAAAACTGGATATAATATTCTGGTTTATATTGCCCTCATTTCATATTTGTGTATAAGAAAGACTGATAACCAAGACTGTCAAGTGGAAAAGACTGTCACTAATACAAACAATAAACTAAATGACCCTTACTGTATATAAGAAAATAACATGTTTTTTTTGCCACCTTGAGTTACCTAAACTACGATCTTGTTATGTTATTGAAGGACAGTATGTAAGGTAATCTAATATCTTGTTACATACTTGCTAGGCATGCATATTAACATCCCATATAAATGGTATCCTCCTGAATCCAGAATGAATACAATGTCTCCTAATTTTATAAATTTGAGGTCATCAAATATGATTAATATCAGTCTATGACCAGCATAGCTACCTACACGTATCCACATCCGGTCTTACCTTCCATGTAGAGCAGCCATGATGGAAACCTGCCTAGTAAATTACCTGTCTGCGCGAAGGCAATGAGCCCATTGATGCAGTAACTAGAAGCCATGGTGATGGGGTAGGTCGAAGGCTTGCAGAGACTACCAATAAGTCGGCAGTAGTAGGAGAGTTAAAGCCAAGTGTTAAGTGAGGCACTGGGACAGGCTGAAGAGAGGGGTTTGTCATAAACAAATCTGCCTTGCCCTCTATCCATGAGAACTTTGGTTTGTAATTAGCAAATACTGTCCTTGCTAAAGGTCAGGTCTATGGCATAAAACCCAGGGGTGAATAGCAAACTCACAATTATTGGGGGATGCTTAGGCTGAACCAGATGAAACTGTTGCTTTTGTATCCGCAAGATGCTTGAGTATTAGTAATCTGATAGAGTTAAACCTCCTGGGCAGTATTAGAAGCTTTACATATGTTGACTCATAATTCTCACAACACACCTCAGACAAGGTATTATCATCATCTCTTTTTTAATAGGTGCTGAAATTTATTATCAAGATGTTAAGTAACTCTGACAACACTATTTTAGGTTCACTTGGGTGTAGTTTGTTTCTGGTACCTAACAGGTTCCATTCACACAGCTGGTGTTCTAGAATGACTACAGTATTTTATATCTACAAATGAATAAGATGTCTTGGAGTTTGAAAATGAAATTTAAATCTTTCCAAATAATGAAGAGAAGCTTTCCACTGAAGAGCACCTTCATATGCGGGCCTTTGACTCAAGGAGTATTTAAAATTAAAATTTCTTAGTTTTTCCTCTTCTTTTGCCAAGAAATATCTATCATTCTTTTTAATAAAAATGAGTACAATCTAAATCTTTCTTGACATTTCTAATCTAATGAAGGGGCAAGGAAATAAAATGCTATGTTTCTTGTCATCTTTTCCCAAAAGGCTTTGAAATAAACTTGTTCAGTGATGACAGCATAATAATGAAAAGTGTATAATGAAAACAGCACTCTGACGGGTTTTCAAATACCTATGTGGAAATAAGAAAAGTAACTCATTGCATGGCAGGACTGAACAGACCAAGCCCAAAGTTAGAAATAGAGAAAATAACACTGAGGCCAAACATAACGAGTGAGATTCCTATTAAAAGGGACATGTGGGTAATTAACAGAGACGTGTGACCATGTGTTCAAAGCCAAGGCACAGGCTGCCAGGCAAGAGACTCATGTGAGATTAGATGCCCCTTGCATATATCATACATTTACTCTAGCAGATATAGGATAAACAAAAAAAAAGGAACAGCTATGTGCTCTGAGATTCATATGAAAGGAAGAGGAATAACATTTCCCCATTTCAGTTAGGGGATATGTCGATAAATGATAATTTGGAGATTTTTTTTGAGCAGTGGAATTAGATAAAATATTTTCCAGACTAGAAAACATAAAGACCTCCAGAATATTCTACAGCAATGATAATAAGTATTCCTAATCATTGTACTAACTGAATTTACTGAGCACTTACTATCAAAAAGGAATGACGCCCTACTTATTCCTTTATCATTTCATTTAGGACTCATTCCAAATGGATGAGATCAGTATAAATAATCCTATTTAATAGGAAGAAGCCTCAGATTTTACCAAAAATGAAATAGCCATTGTTACAAAGTTCAAATTGGAACCTTTAATTCAAATGTTCAACACTGTGTATTAAATTCATTGTTATAGAAAATTATTTTGAACCTGTACTTTACATTTAGGATTTCTTCAATCATTTGAGTATATGCTCTGTTATTGAACTAAGGATAATAATGGTCAACTTTATTGAATGACCGACCACAGAGAACGCTGAGCTAAGCATTTCACATGCGTTATCACATTTAATCCTCACAACAATCCCATAAGACACATATTAATATTGTCCCCATTCTATAGCTCAAGAAACTGACATTTGAAGAGGTTAAGTAATTTTTGCGAAGTCATATGTTTTTTAAACGATGGAGTGAAATTTCAAACATATTTATTTTAACTTCAGTATGAGCGAACTTAGCTATATTGAAGTACATCAGGCTTCTAGAAGGGCTTGCCTTCTTATTTGAGTATTTTCATTTATGAATTTTTAGTTTCAAATTTTAAAGAGGTCATTGAATTCTTCTTAAAGTTATGGACTGACTTTAGATTCTGATTACTTGAAAAGATGTCAAGTCTTATTACACAAGGAAAATATAATGGGTTGTGATTATATACCTTATATCAACAATATTTCACAATTTCCTCTAAAATTTAGAAATAGCTTTGTGGAAGGCTTTCTTTCTAAAAATGTCAAGTTAACATCTGAGGCATCTTCATGGAATGAGTTAGCATATCTCCTGAATTGTCTTTTTAAGTTAGCTTAGTGAAAAGTACAGCCAGTTTTCAAGATAATTTGGTGTCTGGAGGAAAGAAAATTTTACTATTGAGCAAACAGTCCTGCTTGTGTGTGTGTATTTTCCTGAGCACAATAATTATTGTTGTCTGGATAAATAGAGCTTATTTTTATGTGACAGCCTAAGTAGAATAATTAAATCCATATCAACATAAATTATTATTTCCACATGAGAACAGGTGTATTCTTTTGTTTTAAAGAAACTTCTGTTTCTTTAAACACACCTCATTTTGGTGAACTGCAGATACAGCAATAAGATTTTGAAGTCTATGCATATATTTAAATGCCTTACCTCCCAACATTCTTTTCATATTCAAGCCACATGTGAATAGCAAACGTAAGTTTTTTAAAACCCTCAATTTTATGGACATACCACTTTATATGGTATTAAATGCCTTTGGTTCAAATGCTGGAATTTCAGTTTTCCCATCCTTAATTCAAGAAAAAAATATCTGCTTTGTCTATATCCTATGGCTATTGTGAGATAATGAGATAATATACATTTTTAATGTATATAAATAGAAGGCATTATTAATAAATTATTAATTGATGAATATGATTATGAGTAACATTCTCATTAGAGGAAGAGTTCTTCCCTGAAAAATAACTCATTAGGGCTTTATTTCAAGGTAATGAACTTTTCTGTACTCTACCAGCTTTTACTTATTCATTTATGACTTAGAGTCCACTTTGTTCCTTCCAAGGCTTACAATGTTAACTGCATATAAAACAGAACAGGAAATAAAATGTAGGCAAAACTATACCTTAAGGAACAGATAGATGCACTCTTATCTGGATATCCTAGATAAATAAATTTCTGTAACTGAACAAAAATTTAGGCCAGAGGGGAACTATAGAACCCCAAAGTCAATACAGTCTCCATGTTTAAAAGAACAAAAAACTACCAAGAGGTGCTCAATAAACATTTATTAAAAATGGCTACATGACTGAGTTAACCTGGAGAGCTTCTGTTACATCTCAAGCCTCCTGTCCTTAAATGGTAGGTGTGACATATCTTGTCGATCTTTACACAAAGGCCATTGGGTGACATAACTGTTACTCCGCAGACCAGATAATGGTCTTTCTGATGGACATTTTATACTGCCCCTTTAGAAATCTAATTAAATTAAATTAAATTAGAACCCACTGAAGGCACTTCTATGAGGATTTACAGGATATTCTAGTTTTGAAAAATGGATTTCCATTTATCCCATTTAGAGAACTTAGATGAAAGATTAATTAATGTTTTCCTGAGACATGTTGCATCTCATTTGGGCAAATGTTTGAAAACAGCCTGGTTTACTTTACGATTTGGTGATTTTTCAGGCCTTGCTTAATGATATCTATAAGGTTGACTCATGAACCGCCATCAATTTTGACTATAAGACACAAGCGTCCGACCTACCAGTGCTGATTTGAAAATTGGAAATCTGACCTGAAATCCTGTTCATAAAAAGATCACACAGCCTGGAGGCAGTCTGAAAGGAATTTGGATGACTGTAAGTAGATTATTTCAGTGTCTACACACAATGTCAGCGCTTACGGGGAGCCTGGAGGTTATCCCATCGACTACACCTCCACGTTTTACTTGTGAAATCTGTGCCTAAGGGTTGACTCTTTCAAGGTCATATGGCTGGTCACTCTTCTTGTGAAGCTACTGGCTTTCTAATCATAACATTTTCTTGGGACTTTGCTCTTTATTCACGGAATAAGCAGACATCAGCAGAAATGAGGAAAAATTCTGAATTGAAAGTGGGTCACCAAGGTGCACTATTATCCATTTACACAGAAAAATAAAGGTGCTGCAGAAAAATAAAATCAAGGGGGGAAAATGTCACTGGAACCAAAGAAGAGAATCCAGACTAAAATTTACGTGTATTCTAGCATTACTAATTTCAATCTAATCATTGTTGCTACTCTCTGAATTTTGTGTTTTTTGCACCTAAATCTTCTAAGCGCTTATCTACTCTAAATCTGGAACATTTTCCTGGAGATACTGTTTTCTGCTTTAGTATCATACTCTCATATTTCTTCCTAATGCTCAAATCACATTCTTCCTATAGCAGATGCCGACAGTACTGTCAACTGAAGAAAACAGCACCACTTAAAAGATGAGAGTTATGTTTTATTTGGGGACCTTACTGAGAACCATAGCCCGAGATACAGCCTTTCAGATAGCTTTGAGGGACTGCTCCAAAGAAGCAAGGGAGGAGCCAGGGTATACAAGAGCTTTGCTGAAAAAAACCCATGTAGTCAAACATCAAAAGATTATAGCTAATCACAAAAAACAAACAAACAACAAAAAAAAAAACCCCAGACATCTCAAGTTAAAACCTCAAGTTAATGGGGCTTCCCTGGTGGCACAGTGGTTAAGAATCCCCCTGCCAATGCAGGGGACACGGGTTGGAGCCCTGCTCCAGGAAGATCCCACATGCTGGGGAGCAAGTAAGCCCGTGCGCCACAACTACTGAGCCTGCGCTCTAGAGCCCCTAAGCCACAACTACTGAGCCCGTGTGCCACAACTACTGAGCCCATGAGCCACGACTCCTGAAGCCCGTGCGCCTAGAGCCCGTGCTCCGCAACAAGAGAACCCACCGCAATGAGAAGCCCGCGCACCGCAACGAAGAGTAGCCCCCGCTCGCTACGACTAGAGAAAACCTGCGCACAGCAACAAAGACTCAATGCAGCCAAAAAATAAATGAATAAATACATAAATAAAACACTTTTAGTGCTTTTCTAACTCTGGGAAGATGCAAGAGTCTGACCTCATTGAAATTATCCAATAGATATGCGTCTCAGCTATCTAGGGCCTGTATCCTCTTTTTCTCCACCTTGCATTCTCCTCAGGGTGGCTGCAGTGGCTAATGACCTAATGGTGGCCAGCATTCCTTGTTTACTGGAATGGGAAGCAAGAGTTTTGCCCAAAACACTGTCTTTTTATCTCACCAATAAAAAATAACGATGGCTTGTTGCCAATCAGCTCATATCCCTCCTGTAATGTAGAACCGTTTTGGGGTACCTTTCCGTGGTTTTCTCTTCAGTCCTCTAATTTTTTAAGTCTCTCTCTGTTCCCTCCATTCCAACCTTCAGGCATTTTTGATACTGCTACTCCATCATCAAGCTCTTCCGACAGAACTTAAGTTTTTGATACCAAATTAGAACAGGTATTTTAATTACTAGAAAACTGTGTACTGACATAATTATCTCCTTATTCATTCCTGTAACTGCAATGTTAACCAACTTAAATATTGTACTTTTAAAAACCATCCTTCATCCCTCACATCTGTTTTCTAGGGGTGTTCAGCTATATTCTCCTTGACTGAGAGAACAGCTTTCTGAAACTATCTATTGCAGAAAATAAACATTTACCTTTTGTATAAGGATGACCCCCCTTTATACCACTACCCCTAGAGTAGGATCTGGGGGAATGTCGGTAAAGAGGTGAATTTTATATTTCTCTTCTTTTGTGTGTCCATATATGAAGTAAAAACAATCACATATATAGAATCTTGCTTTTGGGGCAAAGACAGACATTTATACTTGAAACAGTGATAGATTTCTATTGCTTTGTAGAGTAACTCATTTTTCCCTAAGTATCTAGTATCTCAAAGGATGTCTGCGCCTCAGAAATGTTAATATACTTTTATGATCAAATAAGCTTGGGAAATTCTGGGTTAGAGATAGACAGGTGAGTATGGGTTATCTCAGAGCCTTTAGTATGCTAATGTGTTCTGTGAATCACCAAAGGGTTTCAAGTTGCCCTAATATTGGTATTTCGTAAACATATTTCACCCCAGAACTTCACAGCCTTAATTCTCTCTGTGGTGTATGCTTTGGAAAATGCTAGTCTAGACACTTGTTAGGATGTAAGAGTAATGACTCTCTGAACTCTCTTTCAAGAATATGGCCTTAGTTCATATACAAAGATCACGTAACTTGCGAATTACTCCAAACCACTCGAGGTGCAAAGAGTGTCAGGTTTCATTAATTTTTCTAAATCAGATTAATTGGTCCAAACTATCTACTCGATGAAATTAGCAAGAATCCCAGTATTTCCTATTTGTCATGACTCTCTTTCCCTCCTCATGTGTGAAGCTTGACAGGTCACTGGTCTATAGTTGTCTGCTGTGGTGTCCTTTGTTCATTTAAAGTGGTGACTTCTTTGACAACATCCCCTTCCTCTGGATCAACTCTGACTGCAGGGATCTTTTCTTTGACTCCAGAGTCCAGTGTCTGAAGGCCACATATCCACCTCCTCAGAGGCCCGGCCTCCTTCTTAGCCACCAATATGGCTACCATTTTGGAACCATCTGAGTGTCATCACCAAGGACATTAAATCATCTTTCTCGCTTTTGTTTTGGGTCCCTCTTTCTCTTTTTGCTCAAAATACCAGCATTACTACTTTCCCTTAGGACAACTCAGCTTAACTGTCTAAAATACACAAAGTCCCTCAAATGCTATCTTGAGTGCATGTCTACACCTAATTGTTCAACCCTGAAACATGAAAAATCTATTAACTTCCTGCAGAAACAAGGGACTCAGAACTCCTTCCTATGTGAAGGAAATATATAAAAGACCAAAACTAATTTATTAATAACTTATAGTCACATTTATAAAACAATCCACCTTGGGGTACTTGGTACACAATTTGGTGTATACATCTCAGATTCACAGTGTCAAGTGCTCAGAGCCTCCTCAGTTCCTGAGAGAAGGAAATGCTTGAAGAGTTTAATTAATTTGCTGCTCTCACTGGCTAAGTGTAAGATCGATATTAACCCTGCATTCATGGTCCCATAAAAAGAAAATCTTAACATCAGAACATTCAAAGATATACTTCCCAGTCATTGGTATTTTTTTAGCATGCAGCATAACCTATTCCCAGATGTTATCATGTAGATATTTATTTTTTAAAAAAACAGAAGGCAAACAAAGCCATTAAAACATAATTAACGTTCCTTTAGAAGATGGCGGAGTAGAAGGACATGCTCTCACTCCCTCTTGCGACAACACCAGAATCACAACTAGCTGCTGGACAATCATCGACAGGAAGACACTGGAACTCACCAAAAAAGATACCCCACATCCAAAGACAAAGAAGAAGCCACAATGAGACGGTAGGAGGGGCGCAATCACAGTAAAATCAAATCCCATAACTGCTGGGTGGGTGACTCACAGACTGGAGAACACTTAAACCACAGAAGTCCACCCACTGGAGTGAAGATTCTGAGCCCCACGTCAGGCTTTCCAACCTGGGGGTCCAGCAACGGGAGGAGGAATTCCTAGAGAATCAGACTTTGAAGGCTAGTGAGATTTGATTGCAGGACTTCAACAGGACTGGGGGAAACAGAGACTCCACTCTTGGAGGGCACACACAAAGTAGTGTGTGCATAGGGACCCAGGGGAAGGAGGAGTGACCCAAGGGGAGACTGAATCAGACCTACCTACTAGTGTTGGAGGGTCTCCTGCGGAGGCTGGGGGTGGCTGTGGCTCGCCGTGGGGACAAGGACACTGGCAGCGGAGATTCCGGGAGGTACTCCTTGGCGTGAGCCCTTCCAGAGTCCGCCATTAGCCCCACCAAAGAGCCCAGGTAGGCTCCAGTGTTGGGTTGCCTTGGGCCAAACAAACAACAGGGAGGGAACCCAGCCCCACCTATCAGCAGTCAATCGGATTAAAGTTTTACTAAACTCTGCCCACCAGAGCAACAGTCAGCTCTACCCACCACCAGTCCCTCCCATCAGGAAACTTGCACAAGCCTCTTAGATAGCCTCATCCACCAGAGGGCAGACAGCAGAAGCAGAAGAACTACAATCCTGCAGCCTGTGGAACAAAAACCACATTCACAGAAAGATAGACAAGATGAAAAGGCAGAGGGCTATGTACCAGATGAAGGAACAAGATAAAACCCAAGAAAAACAACTGAATGAAGTGGAGATAGGCAACATTCCAGAAAAAGAATTCAGAATAATGATAGTGAAGATGATCCAGGACCTCGGAATAAGAATGGAGGCAAAGGTTGAGAAGATGCAAGAAATGTTTAACAAAGACCTAGAAGAATTAAAGAACAAACAAACAGAGATGAACAATACAATAACTGAAATGAAAACTACACTAGAAGGAATCAATAGCAGAATAACTGAGGCAGAAGAACAGATAAGTGACCTGGAAGACAGACTGGTGGAATTCACTGCTGAGGAACAGAATAAAGAAAAAAGAATGAAAAGAAATGAAGACAGCCTAAGAGACTTCTGGGACAACATTAAACGCAGCAACATTCGCATTATAGGGGTCCCAGAAGGAGAAGAGAGAGAGAAAGGACCAGAGAAAATATTTGAAGAGATTATAGTCGAAAACTTCCCTAACATGGGAAAGGAAATAGCCACCCAAGTCCAGGAAGCGCAGAGAGTCCCATACAGGATAAACCCAAGGAGAAACACGCTGAGACAGATAGCAATCAAATTGGCCAATATTAAAGACAAAGAAAAATTATTGAAAGCAGCAAGGGAAAAACGACAAATAACATACAAGGAAACTCCCATAAGGTTAACAGCTGATTTCTTGGCAGAAACTCTACAAGCCAGAAGGGAGTGGCATGACATATTTAAAGTGATGAAAGGGAAGAACCTACAACCAAGATTACTCTACCTGGCAAGGATCTCATTCAGATTCAATGGAGAAATCAAAACTTTCACAGACAAGTAAAAGCTAAGAGAATTCAGCACCACCGAACCAGCTCTACAACAAACGCTAAAGGAACTTCTCTAAGTGGGAAACACAAGAGAAGAAAAGGACCTACAAAAACAAACCCAAAACAATTAAGAAAATGGTCATAGGAACATACATATCGATAATTACCTTAAACGGGAATGGATTAAATGCTCCAACCAAAAGACACAGGCTTGCTGAATGGATACAAAAACAAGACCTAACTATATACTGTCTACAAGAGACCCACTTCAGACCTAGGGACACATACAGACCGAAAGTGGGGGGATGGAAAAAGATATTCCATGCAAATGGAAATCAAAAGAAAGCTGGAGTAGCTATACTCATATCAGATAAAATAGACTTTAAAATAAAGAATGTTACAAGAGACAAGGAAGGACACTACATAATGATCAAGGGATCAATCCAAGAAGAAGATATAACAATTATAAATACATATGCACCCAACATAGGAGTACCTCAATACATAAGGCAACTGCTAACAGCTATAAAAGAGGAAATCGACAATAACACAATAATAGTGGGGGACTTTAACACCTCACTTACACCAATGGACAGATCATCCAAAATGAAAATAAATAAGGAAACAGAAGCTTTAAATGACACAATAGGCCAGATAGATTTAATTGATATTTATAGGACATTCCATCCAAAAACAGCAGATTACACTTCCTTCTCAAGTGCGCACAGAACATTCTCCAGGATAGATCACATCTTGGGTTACAAATCAAGCCTCAGTAAATTTAAGAAAATTGAAATCATATCAAGCATCTTTTCTGACCACAACGCTATGAGATTAGAAATGAATTACAGGGAAAAAAATGTAAAAAACACAAACACATGGAGGCTAAACACTACGTTACTAAATAACCAAGAGATCACTGAAGATATCAAAGAGGAAATCAAAAGATACCTAGAGACAAATGACAATGAAAACATGATGATCCAAAACCTAAGGGATGCAGCAAAAGAAGTTCTACGAGGGAAGTTTATAGCTATAAAAGCCTACCTCAAGAAACAAGAAATATCTCAAATAAACAATCTAACCTTGCACCTAAAGGAACTACAGAAAGAAGAACAAACAAAACCCAAAGTTAGCAGAAGGAAAGAAATCATAAAGATCAGAGCGAAAATAAATGAAATAGAAACAAAGAAAACGACAGCAAAGATCAATAAAACTAAAAGCTGGTTCTTTGAGAAGATAAACAAAGTAGATAAACCACTAGCCAGACTCATCAAGAGAAAGAGGGAGAGGACTCAAATCAATAAAATTAGAAATGAAAAAGGAGAAGTTACAACAGACACTGCAGAAATACAAAGCATCCTGAGAGACTACTACAAGCAACTCTATGTCAATAAAATGGACAACCTGGAAGAAATGGACAAATTCTTAGAAAGGTATAACCTTCCAAGACTGAACCAGGAAGAAACAGAAACTATGAACAGCCCAATCACAAGTAATGAAATTGAAACAGTGATGAAAGATCTTCCAACAAACAAAAGTCCAGTACCGGATGGCTTCACAGGTGAATTCTATCAAACGTTTAGAGAAGAGCTAACACCTATCCTTCTCAAACTCTTCCAAAAAACTGCGGAAGAAGGAACACTCCCAAACTCATTCTATGAGGCCACCATCACCCTGATACCAAAACCAGACAAAGATACTACAAAAAAAGAAAAATACAGACCAATATCACTGATGAATATAGATGCAAAAATCCTCAACAAAATGCTAGCAAACAGAATCCAAGAACACATTAAAAGGATCATACACCATGATCAAGTGGGATTTATCTCAGGGATGCAAGGATTCTTAAATATATGCAAATCAATCAATGTGATACACCATATTAACAAATTGAAGAATAAAAACCATATGATCATCTCAATAGATGCAGAAAGAGCTTCTGACAAAATTCAATACCCATTTATGATAAAAACCCTCCAGAAAGTGGGCACAGAGGGAACCTACCTCAACATAATAAAGGCAATTTACGAAAACCCACAGCAAACATCATTCTCAATGGTGAAAAACTGAAAGCATTTCCTCTAAGATCAGGAATAAGACAAGGATGTCCACTCTCATCACTATTATTCAACATAGTTTAGGAAGTCCTAGCCACGGCAATCAGAGAAGAAAAAGAAATAAAAGGAATACAAATTGGAAAAGAAGAAGTAAAACTGTCACTCTTTGCAGATGACATGATACTATACATAGAGAATCCTAAAGATGCCACCAGAAGACTACTAGAGTTAATCAATGAATTTGGTAAAGTTGCAGGATACAAAATTAATGCACAGAAATCTCTTGCATTCCTATACACTAATGATGAAAAATCTGAAAGAGAAATTAAGGAAACACTCACATTTACCATTGCAACAAAAAGAATAAAATACCTAGGAATAAACTTACCTAGGGAGACAAAAGACTTGTATGCAGAAAACTATAAGACACTGATGAAAGAAATTAAAGATGATACCAACAGATGGAGAGATATACCATGTTCTTGGATTGGAAGAATCAATATTGTGAAAATGACTATGCTACCAAAGCAATCTACAAATTCAATGCAATCCCTATCAAATTACCAATGGCATTTTTTACAGAACTGGAACAAAAAATCTTAAAATTTGTATGGAGACACAAAAGACCCCGAATAGCCAAAGCAGTCTTGAGGGAAAACAACGGAGCTGGAGGAATCAGACTCCCTGACTTCAGAGTATACTACAAAGCTACAGTAATCAAAACAATATGGTACTGGCACAAAAACAGAAATATAGATGAATGGAACAAGATAGAAAGCCCAGAGATAAACCCACACACCTATGGTCAACTAACATATGACAAAGGAGGCAAGGACCTACAATGGAGAAAAGACAGTCTCTTCACAATAAGTGGTGCTGGGAAAACTGGACAGCTACATGTAAAAGAATGAAATTAGAACACTCCCTAACACCATACACAAAAATAAACTCAAAATGGATTAGAGACCTAAATGTTAAGACCGGACACTATAAAACTCCTGGAAGAAAACATAGGAAGAACACTCTTTGACATAAATCAAAGCAAGATCTTTTTTGATCCACCTCCTAGAGTAATGGAAATAAAAACAAAAATAAACAAATGGGACCTAATGAAAGTTCATAGCTTTTGCACAGCAAAGGAAACCATAAACAAGACGTAAAGACAACCCTCAGAATGGGAGAAAATATTTGCAAACGAATCAATGGACAAAGGATTAACCTCCAAAATATATAAACAGCTCATTCAGCTCAATATTAAAGAAACAAACAACCCAATCCAAAAATGGGCATAAGACCTAAACAGACATTTCCCCAAAGAAGACATACAGATGGCCAAGAAGCACATGAAAAATGCTCAACATCACTAATTATTAGAGAAACGCAAATCAAAAGTACAATGAGGGGACTTCCCTGGTGGCGCAGTGGTTAAGAATCCACCTGCCAATGCAGAGGACACAGGTTCGAGCCCTGGTCCGGGACGATCCCACATGCCGCGGAGCAACTAAGCCTGTGCGCCACAACTACTGAAGCACGCGCACCTAGAGCCTGAGCTCTGCAGCAAGAGAAGCCACCGCAATGAGAAGCCTGTGCATCACAATGAAGACCCAATGCAGCCAAAAATAAATAAATAAATAATAATAAAAAGAAAAACTACAATGCGGTAGTTAGAATAGGCCTCATCAGTTAGACACCAGTTAGAATGGGCCTCATCAGAAAATCTACAAACAACAAATGCTGGAGAGGGTGTGGAGAAAAGGGAACCCTCTTGCACTGTTGGTGGGAATGTAAATTGATACAGCCACTATGGAGAACAGTGTGGAGGTTTCTTAAAAAACTAAATTTAGTTTAGTTTTAAAAAACTAAAATTACCATATGATTCAGCAATTCCACTACTGGGCATATACCCAGAGAAAACCATAATTCAAAAAGACACATGCACCGCAATGTTCATTGCAGCACTATTTACAATAGCCTGGTCATGGAAGCAACCTAAATGCCCTTCGACAGTCAAATGCATAAAGAAGATGTGGCACATATATACAATGGAATATTACTCAGCCATAAAAAGGAATGAAATTGGGTCATTTGTTGAGACGTGGATGGATCTAGAGACTGTCAGACAGAGTGAAGTAAGTCAGAAAGAGAAAAACAAATATCGTATATTAACACATATATGTGGAACCTAGAAAAATGGTAGAGATGAACCGGTTTGCAGGGCAGAAATTGAGACACAGATGTAGAGAACAAACGTATGGACACCAAGTGGGGAAAGCAGTGGGGGGATGGGTGGTGGTGTGATGAATTGGGAGACTGGGATTGACATGTATACACTGATGTGTATAAAATGGATAACTAATAAGAACCTGCTGTATAAAAAAAAAAATAAAATTAAATTTAAAAATTAAAAAAAAACATAATTATGTAGCATTCCTATTTTAGACAAAGGATTTTTTAAATCAATTCAGATGAGACAATTTACTCCATAAAGGAGAACTTTTATTTATTTATTTAAAAAACGTAAGCAGAGCCTTCCATATAAGTGTGTTCTCACTCAAATTTTCTGCTGTTAACACAACATGAATAAATATTATTAAGTGTATCAATTCATAATGGATAAAAATAAGTCTCAAAAATTTTTTAAAAAGCACATAATTTTATAGGAGAAATTATCCCGGTCATTTTGGCTCTTCATTCTAATTAAGTTCTTGGTGAAATAAATGGGCAAATATTGAATAACAGAAAATTAGAATATAACTAAAAGGAGTTCATACTGTTGGGCTCAAATCAGATAGTAGTACTGTTTTTGTGAGATATATAGTAAAAAATGAAATAGTACATAGACTGAATTTTGAGCTTAGGTGAATCTAGAGTTCTAGGACAAGTGACATCTTACAAAATACGCTGAATATCAAAGTGGGCAGAAGGACAATTGACTCCTTCCCAAATATATACAAGGACATAAATCTTCATATTAAACTATGAGTCAGAGAATAATCGATGGATAATTAATGTAAGTCAATAATTGGTTATATAAAAACCTGAGAAATTAGAGCCTTCGTTGATTTTGTTTTAATAAGAAGGTAAAAGTGGCAGAAGGGAGAATAACTCTATAAAACTCATTCCACTTGGAGCAGAACTGTTTTGCTCTACCTACGCCCCACTGGCCTTGTTATGGTCGTTCACTCCCCACTTCTAACTGGCTGAGGGTTTTCTCATGCAGCCATGGTCACTTTGCCTGAAAACACCAGGCTGGAAGTGCAGGGGAGATGTGACCCCTGGGCGAAGCAGTAGCTATTGCGAATGAGGTATAAATACCTTAGGAACCCTCATGTCCCAGAGGAGGTAACTCTGATATGTTTCACACTGATTCCCAGTTTCCCAGTGGGATTAAGATACAGATACTATACTCAGTACTCTGTAATGTCCTATATGGGAAAAGAATCTAAAAAAAGAGTGGATATATGTGTAGGTATAACTGATTCACTTTGCTGTACACCTGAAACTAACACAGCATTGTAAATCAACTATACTCCAGTAAAAATTAATATAAAAAATAATAAAATAAAATCAAATAACTATGAAAAAGGTACAGATACCTATAGTGATAACTGGCTAGGTGACACTTTATTGGCTGCCTTTCCTTTCCTAGCTCATATCCCCCACTCCTCTGCCAAAGAAATCACTGGTCCTGGAATCCTGGTCTCACAGCCTGCTTGCTTCCAAGAGGACGACATGAAGGCAATGCCCTAAGAAGATGCAAATAGCGGGTCAGTTGGGGTATCCTCTGCGTTACCTCTACTTTCTCAGGGGCTGAAGCAGAAAGTGAAGGAGAAAATGGGGCAGTCACTCATCTCTCCCTTTTATACCAGCAATACTGCTACTCACAAATTTAAAAGAGCAAACAAAAGAAAAAAGAAAAGGAAGACTAAATGCAACTGTCTTAATTCTCACCTATTTCTCTTGCCTCTTCTATAGCTTTCATCTCTGACCGAAGACCTATCTTCTATCTACAGCCATTTCATTGTGTCTTAGTGAAATAAGGTGTCCCCAGTCTTTTCCTTTATCACCTTCCTGTTTATACTGTTTGTACTTCCTGCCTGAACAGGCCATACTGAAAGAGGCCCATGCTTTGTCCCACAGGTCTGCAAATACTTACTGTTTACAGACCCAACTCCCCAAGAAACAAACACAAGATTAGTCAAAGACATTCTAAATATAAAACCAGGAAGAAGGACAATGGAATCTTTCTCAAATCAGCTGCTAAAATGCTCAGAGTTTCTTAAGGAAAAACACTACTATATGTAGAAGTGCTACTTGGTAATGCTTCCACTGTGGGTATAGATTTGATTTTTCATAGTATTCAGTATAAATTGAGGTGTGAGATCCCAGTTCTCACAGACCTCGAATACAGTTACAGATTATGCCCTGAAGAGACTTCTGTTGCTAATTTAGTGAATCACTGCTTTATCATGTTTTCGAGTGACACCTGGCTTGCTATTAGACTTGGAAAGCTACTCGTTACAATATGACAAATTCAAATTGCTTTTGAGGTAAATAGTCAGGTTTCTGTCTATTGTTGCCTTCTGAGGATTAAATTCTGAGATCAACCCTTTAAGGAAGAGTCCAATCTATGGAAAAGTTTTCCTGCCCTAAGCTCTGTTCTCAGCTAAACTGAAAACCACTTTTCTTGGACAATTTTTTTTTAAACATACTTCTATGTAATGACAACATCTTATTACATTGATTTGATAGGATTTTTTATAGAAATGCTTGCAGGATGGTTCAGGATTACACACTCTAACACGTGAAGATTAAGTTCTATAACATATAATCCACAAACTGATTACACTGCTTTATTATATAACAGAGTGAGGGCTAAAGCAATTAATCAGCCTCTTGTCTGTCTGCTCCTAGGGGACCCTCAGGACCAAGGTGGCAAAAAACAACACTTTCTATGTTCCCTCTTGTATCCCCATGCGTTCTATAGTGCCAGTCACATAACAGGTGCAGAATAAGTAAGTTTTTGACTGTATAAATTAATAAATGCACAGAGTCATTAGGAAGATAGAATAGTTGTCAAACAAGATTACACCTTGATTTGAAACACTGAAATAAATAATGCAGAATTCGCCCAACAGGATGAGAGATGTTTAGCAACTGAAGCCTAGAAATAAAAGAGTTTTACAGGCAAATATTGGAGATACCTAGTCTCACTCCAAAAGAGAAAGGATTCTGGCCCAAAGACTCAAGGATGTTTTAGCAGGTGTATCCCCATAGGTAGATGGACAAAATATCTGAACTGCACACGTTTCTCAATTTGAAACTCATCAAGCAATGCACAGGTTTAATTTCATTTTCTATTTACCTTTTCCATGGGAAAAAATGTACAAGTCATGCAAAAATATAGGCTGAGAATGATTTTTTTCATTGTCAATTGATCATTGGTTTTTCTTTTAAATACTAAGCCTCTTTTTAACTTGGACCCTGTAAGTCCTTTCAGGAGGGAAAGTCTCGTAAGTAAACTGTCAGATTTAAATCTATGGAGCTGAAGTCCAGACCCAGCGCTCTGGAAAATGTCTCTTTGGAAACCTCCTGAGAGATGGTCAGTCAGCCCCTTTTATAGTTACCTGAACCTTTAGCATGGGGATAAAAACCACTAGAGAACAACAACAACTGTTTAACCTTAAGGATATTGGGAAAAGTAAGAAAGTTCGAAAATAAATGTTTGTTCTAGCATCAAGCCAGCTCTATTGCTGAATTAGTTCTATCCCATCCTGCATGAATTGAAAAGAAAACTATAAAAATGCTAAGCCTAAAAGCGTGCGTTACATGTACAGCCCTTTCTAGGAAATGCCTTCGGCATAAATGACCATGCTCCCAGCCCTCACTCCATCCCGAGACGCACAGCATCAGGGCAATTATACCCTGGCCGGTAGCCTGTGATGTGGTCTAGTGGAACAGCTTGGCTTAAAAGGTTTCCTACTCGTTAATTAAATCAATCAGATCTTGTCTTGAGGGGTTGAACTAGGATACAAAGAAAGAGTCACTTAGCTAGTAGTAGGATCCTTAGACAAAGGGACATATTTTCTGCTGATTATACTTTAACTCTATTTTGTTCTTACTTTCTACATTCAGATATCTGTACCCTGCCTTTTCAATAAGCCTGCATATTTGTGAGTAACTGGATACTATAAGTAAGTATAATACATGTTCAAGGTTGAAAATTGTTAAACGGAGGAATGAGGTGACTGGTTGCTAGAAACAAGATTGGTAGATAGAGGCTGAGTAGCACTAGTCGTAATAATAACAGAAAACAGGTTCATTCCCCTGGCTTACTAAGAATATTTTGTGAATAGCACTATTTTAGCCTTATTTAGTTTTTGAACTGAGATCTAGAAGTATCCTATTTCTGTGCTTCCAAAAAGTCTACTGCAGTATCAGAATCCCTAGCTTCCTTAATCCATATGTACCCTCAAAATAATTTTTCCATCACTTGAGATAACTTTAGTCAATCTATATTTCTTGCAATGTAAGAGCTTAAAGGACCCTCTAGTTGCCAACTATTGCATGAGCATCATGTTCTAGGATCTGTAAAATACATTAAATATATTAAATTTTAAAATATATTTTTGAATTAACTTATTTAATCTCTACAGCTACATTGCCAGATGGTAATTACTTTCCATGACTTGTCCAGATTTATATAGATAACAACAGTGGAGTCAGCATTCAAATCCAGGGCTGTATCACTATAAAGCCCAGCTACAATCACTTATCAGTTACAGCCAATTACTGCCACTGTTTAAAAAAATTTTTCATTTCCATTCACTTGCATTCTTTATCCATCCAAAGGAAGAACATTTTAAAGCATCTTCGTCTATCAAGTGCAACATAAATTAAGATGCTGATGAACATGGAAAGATGAAATGGGATATTTCATTTGGTACCAGGGCAAGATGGAATTTCTATTCAGATGCCAGTTTACTCGTCAGTCAAGGAGGTGCTTCCTTCCGAGGTTGTTCAGTGACTTTTATGCTTTCCTGATTCTGCCAGGCATGGCTCTAGACCAGAGCAGAATTCTTGTGATACTTGCAGGTTAAAACAAAATCTCTAATGCCAGATGGATTTGAATACTCATCTCTATTAGTTTTAGGACCTGGGGTGCCCTTAGCTGCAAGTTATAGTATATTTTGATTTCACATGTGTACCAGTTCTTGTACAGCAAGTTTAATCCAAGTTTTTATTAGATCAAAACTCAACAGGACATTTCATATGCTTTGCTGAAGGTTCATTTAATCTCTCGTTTTCAATGGAAATCTTCATTTGGAAACATGCCATTTAGTCATTTTGCCATTTACTTATACGTTTATTTATTTTCGTTGAATGCCTGAGAGAGATCTTTTGCTTGGTAGTTTAGTAAACCATACCCAAAATATTCATCTTAACCTTTACTTGCTGAATTCCATTTCCCTTGTGAGAGGAACGTAGGGCAGCAGCAGTAATACTTTTCCAAAGCAGGATTTTTTTTTTTAAACAGGAACTGCAACCAAACAAAAAAATTTACATTTTGACTCTACGTGTCTCTGGTTTTTTTTTGGTGGTTGTTGTTTTTTAATCGAGAACTTTTCTAAGTAAAAAAATATATATACTTATAGGCTGAAAAATAAACTCTAGTGCAGAGAAGTTTACTACTGAGAAGATGAATACATTATATAGCAGTAGCAGTTTTGGAAAGCAGAAGCAATTTGGGGAAGTTCCCATAGTAGGGACTGTATAAAGATGTATAATGAACACATTACTCTTTTTCAGTGTGCAGGATGCTTCAATACCCTTTTACCGCATACTACCATGTGTAACCCTGTAACCCTGGCTACATCACTGTTTCTCAAGGGCTTTTAAAAGGCAGTGTTTAGATTAGGCTGATGTTATCTGAACCACTACCTAAAGCAGAGGGACCCCCAGAAATGGTTTCAGGAGCCACTTCATGGAACCCCCTCTCCCGTCCCCAAGCTGCTTTCTATTTAGGAATTAGATCTTTGAGGAAGAATTTGTTTGGAGGAAAAGTTTCACGGCTTAAGAAGACAAAAAAAGTTTGTACACCATTGAGATAGAAGGTTTTTAACCTTTTCTAACATTCCAGCCCTTATAACCCATAACCCATACCCTGCCTTTTTATTTAGAAGGGGAATACTGTAGAGCACAGGGAGACTATATTCAATACCCTGGGATAAACCATAATGGAAAAGAATATGAAAAAGAATGTATATCTATGTATAACTGAACAACTTTACTGTATAGTAGAAATTAACACAAAATTGTAAATCGACTATACTTCAATAAAATAAATTTTAAAAAATAAATAGAAGGGGGAAAACCATGTTACCATCATTCTTTTCTTCTTATTCAGAACTTCCATTATTCACGAGTCCATTTTGCTAGTCTATTCTGCTTTTAAGAAAGTCTACCATGGAGACATAAGCTGAGAGACAGATAAATTTTATAAGAATATTAATCTTTTTAAAATCATGTGAAGTGGTTCAGTGATCTAATAGAGAGTTTTACTGTACTGATGCATGTGTGATTCAAAAGAAAATTATATAAGATTAAATTCCTTTTCTCAGCCAATCAGAAAGGAGATTCCATGCATTTTTACAACCTCTAATAAACTTGGTAGATGAAAAATTGGGCTGTTAATCTCAGGTACAGTGACAGAAATAAAATATTATGAATAAAATTTTTCCTTGGGCTTCATGGGCAAAAGAAATATGGTTTCTACTCAAATCATTAAAATGCTGTATTCATTATTTATAGAATAAAGCAATAGGAACATGACAGGAAAATGATAAAACAATGAGGAAATTGCACAAAGAGATGAAATGTGAATAGCCTTTATCTAAGAGAGGAATTAATGTTGGTAATATTTCTATAAGAAAAGAATGCTATAGTACACACACAGGACAGATTTCAATTTTTAGGACTGGTGCTAGCCTAATACATGAAGAACCTGCTTTGTAGAAATAAAAATATAGTGAAAATAAAATCTCCAACATTAATATAGTATTTACAATCTGCCAAGCAGTCATCTAAACACTTGGAATATGTTAATTCATTTACCATTTACTATATAACTCTATGGGGTTCTCTACCATTACCATCTCCAAGTAAGAGATGAGAGAACTGAGACCCAATGAGATTAAGAAAAACGTGTTCAAGTCACACACCTAGAAAGTTATGGGGCTAGAAGTTTCATTTACGCCATCCTCACTGCCAAGCAACACTTTTAAACTGTTACCTCCGAATTTTTCTACTTCTCACCAGTGTCAGACACATGCCCTAATTATCTCCTGGATCTCTCCAGCTAGAACACTATAGGCATTCTAGATGCTGCATCTCTCAAAATGACTCCCATAGAATCTCTATGCTTGTCTTGACCACCCTGCAAGGTGGAGGATGGTGGTGGGAACAGGCCCCTGCTGGTGTAGACAAGTGGAGTGGAGTACATGATTGGTAAGAAATGTAAAATAATGAATAAGTAAACATATAAAACCAAAGTCCATTTTCTTTTTATTGTCACAATGTGAGGCAATTTTCAACTATGTCAGTGATGAAATACTCCTCTTTTCTGAGACCGCGGGCTCCCCAGCCAACCTCCCTTTCCAGGATTCTCACTAACACTTAGGCTCACCCTTCTCCTCCACTGCTGATTTCATCAACAGCTGTGCCAGCCATTCAGCCAAAAACATGAGTTATCCTAGAAGCTCATCTCTTCTCTATTCATTCCTGCTCATCCAATGATCAAAAAGTGGACCCTTTTGATATTTCTAGCATCAGTTCTCTGCCCTCTTCTGGTTATTTTTATTGACAGATATTCATGGACAGGATCTTCAGGTAAACTCAATTTTCTCAATATTTAAAGAGAAACACACGTTACTTGACTTTTGTAAATTACAGAAGTATATGAAAGACAATACAAATCACTTTGGAGGTCAACGACTGGAGTCAACCAACACAACATTTCTGGATATCCTCCAGCTCATTTCTATCCTCTCTTCTCCTCTGCTCCCCTCCGCATCTGTCTCTCTGTCTTCTCTCTATGCATAAGCATATTTTATAGAACTGGGCTCATACTTTATACATAGTTTTGTTGACTGCATTTTTCATCCATTAGTATAAATAACTAATAAGAATTTTGAGGTCAAAGAGCATAACTTCTTGTTTGTTTGTTTTAAAGTTACATTTCTTAAAATAATAAAATGAATGTGTGCTTATTGTTGAAGACTTGGAAAATACAAAATAAAAGGAAAATGTAAGAGTCACTCACAATCCCATGGTCATTGTACTGAACCTCAGACAAAACCGTCCCTCGCCATTTCTCATCTAGACGACTGCTGATCATATCCTAATTTGAATCCCTGTGTCAGTCAAGTTTACCCTCATCTCTTAACCTACCATCCACACTGCTTCCAGGATGAGGAGCCTTTAAATTTCACAAACGTGATGAGGTCACCCTGTTGAACTGCCATATGCCTTACCCTCTGACTCTATCGTACTGTATGAACTATCCCAACACACCATGATTTTTCAAAAGGTACTCTCCCCACTTGACTTAATTTGCTTCACTCTTCAACCCAGCAGATGTAGAAGGAAGCTGTTTATTACATAAAGGCAGTAACCCCTACAGACTGAGGCAGAATCTGGGTTCTGTGAGGCTGAGTCACCATAAAATGGAAGAGTGGAGCCAGCTAGACATTTTCTGGTTCAGGTCAGGATTAGAGCCAATCTCTGAGATGATTGGAGAGATTTGGGAACTAATAGAAATTCAGATTTCCTAGAAAGAATGGAACTAGATTATAAAGAGTTAAGGAGTCAAAGAAGGCAGAATTTAGGTTAGCAAGGAATACATTAGCAGGATTTTGACCAGCAAGGGATTACCTGAAATTGTGTTTTAAAAAAAACCTAACAGTTGCAATGTTAGAAGGTTAGATTAGATTAGAAGGTTATTTTGGACTTTAGGCAGCTGGGCCAGTGTGCTGCTGTAGTTCTCATACTGCGATGAGGTTAGGGTACAGGCTAGCACGGTAACAGGCTAAGTGACATACATCCCACCAGACTGTCACCAGCATCAAAGCCTGAGCCGTGTGTATTCTGCCAATGCCCGCATCATCCTGGCACATAGGGACACAGCAGTTATTTTCCATAGTTTGTTATGTTGGCTTAGATATGCATTTTCCTCAGTTTTCCAAGATGAATGCTGAGTCTCATTTATCATCCTGTCCTTGGACTCCCATTGGAAACCTGGTTTATAAACTTGATCCCAGCTGACTGCCGCCTGTGATCATGGTCATTTGACACGACATTTGCCACCTCAAAGAATTTATATACAGTAAAATAATTTGAAAATAATTTATATACAGTAAAAATTTAGATTTTAAAAAAAATTCTTCCTGGATACTATATGGTTTTGAGTATTTTTTCTGTGTGTACCTTCTAAATGAAACCTAGATTATTTTTATTTCCCATTATTTGATGTAGTTTATTGGTTGAATTTGTCTTGAAAAAAATTACTCACGGGTGTTTTGAGTTGTATTTTTATCTGTTTGTTTAGTTTAATTTCATTGTTGTTGACTGTTGAAAAGCATTATGTACTTTTTAAACAGTGTTAATATATATCTAAAGTATTTTTCAGCTTTCAAAGTGCTTTTTTTTTAAGCTATTCCTTTTAATTTTTCCCTCCACACAATTTTCTGATATTTTTATACTTTGATTTTTGTTAAAAAAAAAACAAACAACTAATGGATTCCCTTAGTTTTTCCTTTCCATGCAGAATTTAATTGAGTGATCAGTCACTAATACAGTGTTCTTATCCCTGCAAGGGCACATTTATGCAATTTTACACAGGCCTAGCCAATATGAAGTCAAACTCAGTAAATTGTTTTGCTTCTATTGATGAAGAAACACTACAGAGACCAAAATAAAAGACACATGGGTTAGCCAAGTCTTAACTGAAGAGAAGGAAACAAACATGTTCCTTGATAAAAAATAGTTACTTGTTACAACACAACAAAATCAGGCCTTGGAATAATCTATGACATCTTTATTGTATTAAAATAAAACTGTTAATTATAACATCTTAGAAGACGAATAAGCAACACTTTCATGCTTTCATTCTCCTCCTGACACAAAACTGTTCATTTCCTGACCAGAACATGGTCTCTCCTAATTTGATGCTGTACCACAGATAGAGATGGATGAAACTTTCTTAAGGTCTGACCTTGCCATAATTGAAATAATAAGTGCACTTACAGGAATACACATTTCCAATCAGGTAAAAGCTTCTGGTTATATGGACCTTTTGAGAAACAAAAAGCAAAGACCCCAAATAAGATCATGCATAAAAATTCTACTGGCTCCAAACTAGATTTTTTTAAAGGACAATTTTAGTCAAAGTATGTTATTTTCCAGCTACTGATGCTAATAGAAGGAAAATGCTTTTTAAATGCTTAGTGGATGTTTACTGGTTTTATCATCATCGTTATGAACAAGTTATGCTAAATTATGTAAATCTGTCTTGGAATGGAAGGCTTATATGTACTGAATATACTTTACAACTATTTCTCTCCATTTGGTAGTAACCTCTTTAGGATAAGAGCTAGGTGTTTATCTTTTATTAATAAGAATACTTTACTGCAGAGCTTACTTTATTTTCCCTCTTTGCGGATCTTTCATAGACACATTATAATAATTGAAATAGAAGTGAAAAATTCGAATTCCTCACAGTTGTATCTGTCTTATATTTCTACTTACACCTGTGAAGAAGATATTCTTAACTCCCATCTTTGTCTCTAGTTAAGACTGACAAAGTTACATCCTTATGTATCTCAGCTCTGTTCAGTAAGAACATCAAACTCAGCACACCCCAAACTGAGTTTATTATCTTCATCTGAAAACCTTCTCATTCTCACTCAGGAGCCCACACGAGAAACAGGAATAATGTGACCTCTCCCAGTCTTCCTCCCACTGAAGTTAGTGATCAAGTCCTGACATTCTACCTCTTAAAATGTCTCTTGAATGACCACTGGTTGCCATCTTGAGCTACTGCATCTCTTCTCAGGAAGAAAGCTGTTGCCCCAGCCCTCTGGCTTTCTTCCTTCTAAATAAACCTCCAGAAACTAAGTCAGAATCTGGATGTTAATCACATTATTAGCCAAACACCTTGGCACGGAATATAAAAATCTCCCCAGGCTGCCTGGTTTCCAATCTTGCCTCTGCCGCTCACTCTCGCCTGCCATTCCCTCCACCTAGGACGCCATCCTTCTAGCTTATCTGTCCATTTTAAATATTGAAAATTTAGCTCAAGCAGTTCTCCAAGGTTGCTTTCCCTGATTCCATTTTCCAGACACCTTCTCTCATGTAACTACGGTACTTGACTATAATTCTTAAAGCAGTTTAGAGACAGCACTATGTCCTCTTTCCGTCTGTGGACATCTGGAGGGCAGTGGTGTGTCTTACCTTGTGTTGTAACCCGGAAGTGTCTGCACATGTGGCAGCTCGGATATTTCTTGGTAGAATGAATGACTTGGTGTTTACCACCGCTAGATAACTTAGGCATTTAAAAAAAAAAAAAAAAAGGGGTATTCTAAACAGAAGTCTGAAGCCAGAAATCCTAAATCCAACTTCTACCTCTATCCTTAACATGCTTTAATAAATCTTCTTCCTTTCTCCCTTTCTTCTGCCCTCTTTCCTTCCTTCCTCCCTTCTATAAACCCTTAGGACACAATGTTGTGCCTGGTTCCATGTTTGGCAGTGAGGAGATATAAATTACAGAGGATCACTATCCTTCCCTTAAATGCAATGAGAATTTAATTTTCAAATTCTCTGACTTGACTTAAGGAAAGTATCTGTCCGACTAGCAAAATGCAAGTCTTCTTTGATATGTCAAGAAATATTATAATTCTGGATGGATGTTAAGTTTTCAGACTTTTAGTGGCATTTACTATTCTAAAATGAATTTTATGTAAAATATGCTCTCACAACATGAATTTCTATTTAGTTTATTTCAATCCCTCGGTAAACTGCTAGGTATGGAGAACTTTCAATGAACTGCCCACTTCATTTGATAGCATGCCTGGGGTTTTACCTGGGAGAGACAGGATCCTTCATGTGATTGGTGATAAACATTGAGAGAAGTACTATAAAAAGCTAATCTTCAGGTCTTAAGCTTCAGATTCCAGGTCTGAAAGGTTATCAATATTTCCAACATCCACCAAGGACTTGAAACTGGGGAGAGTTATGTCCTTCGGGACTCAGTGTGAATTGCTGCAGTTATTGGCCCATGTGTGAGCCCTGTTAGGGAGGCTGTAAAGGGAGGCCATTGTGAGGCTTTGGGAGTTGTTCATGATTCTGGGGAGAAGCCTGGAGGTCCTGCGCAGAAAAGGAGTGATTCTGCTCAGGGAGGTTTATTCTATACCAATTAATTGGTGCTTAAGAGCGAAGCTTATTATCTGTGTGGTATAATCCAAGGCAAGCAGCAATATGCCACCCAACAAAGACCCTTTAAAAACACTTTCTAGTGATATGCAAAAATGTGATCTAAAAACAAGGCCTAATCAAACTGTGGGCAGAGGCTGCAGACCCATGTCAGCTGTTTTCTCTACCTTTGAAGGGCCAGGAGGAAGGCAGTGAGAAAGAAGACAATGAAGTAAAATTGTATCTCTTGTTCTGTTCAGTTCCAAATTGCTGCTACTCTGGGGCTGTGCTATGGCACCTCCAACAGCTTCCAATAATCCCAAGTCTCAGAAGAAATTTCCTCAGATGCTTATAGCTAAGCTTTTAAAAAATTGTCTAAGTAATGCTTAAAATAATGAATAAAATAAAAATAAAATAATGACTAAAGTTCGAGCATGAGGAGTATCATATTTATGTACCTGAATCTGAAAACTGAAGAAATATCACAATTTGTATATTGATCTACCACTAAATCAGCTTCTACCTCTTCAATTTGACATGAATTTAAATTTATGTTAATAAATTTCTAATGAATCAACATAAATGCACTAATTATGAACAGGCCTTCATCTTACACAATGGCATATGTATTACATTCAAATAAAACAAAAATATATATTAGAAATCTTTGAATTCTCTATTTTGTTTTATAATAATAATAATAGAGTGATTAATTGCTTATATAATATATATAATACTTTAAGTCAATTTTTTTCAAATTGGTTGTTCCAAAGGTAAATCAGTACCATGGTAAACAGCAGTGTATTATTAGTCAGTGTTTGTTATACCCTTAATTCATATGGAAAAAAACAACTGTACAAATTAGATAAGTAATAATTGTCCAAATGCATATTTAATACTAATTATCTGCTGTGTATATTTACATAGGCACATGTAATGTATTTGTATTTATTTTTAATTGCCCCCCTCACTCCAATGACCCTTAGCTAGTATACAAGTTCCACCAATATAGTAAATTTTTTCTCTTCTGTTCATGAACGTACTCCCAAACTAAACCTGCTCCTGAAATATACCAAGCACCCAGTAAGCACCTGTCTTATTAAGAGGAGAATATTTTCTTATTTAATCAGATGTGCTTTTATAATCACATGTTAATAAAAATATTGATTCAAGTATGAAAATATCTTAAATAGTGTATAAAAATATAACAAATTTTACTATATATTTATTGACTCTGTGTGCTAAGCACTAGACTAGACACTTTGTATATTTTCTTAGAGGAAAACATAGGCAGAACACTCTATGACATAAATCACAGCAAGATCCTTTTTGACCCACTTCCTAGAAAAATGGAAATAAAAACAAAAATAAACAAATGGGACCTAATGAAACTTAAAAGCTTTTGCACAGCAAAGGAAACCATAAACAAGATGAAAAGAGAACCCTCAGATTGGGAGAAAATATTTGCAAATGAAGCAACTGGCAAAGGATTAATCTCCAAAATTTACAAGCAGCTCATGCAGCTCAATATCAGAAAAACAAACAACCCAATCCATAAATGGGCAGAAGACCTAAATAGACATTTCTCCAAAGAAGATATACAGATTGCCAACAAACACATGAAAGGATGCTCAACATCACTAATCATTAGGGAAATGCAAATCAAAACTACAATGAGGTATCACCTCACACCATTCAGAACGGCCATCATCAAAAAACCTACAAACAACAAATGCTGGAGAGGGTGTGGAGAAAAGGGAACACTCTTGCACTGTTGGTGGGAATGTAAATTGATACAGCCACTATGGAGAAACGCATGGAGGTTCCTTAAAAAACTAAAAATAGAACTACCATACGACCCAGCAATCCCACTACTGGGCATATACCCTGAGAAAACCATAATTCAAAAAGAGACATGTGCCACAATGTTCATTGCAGCTCTATTTACAATAGCCAGGACATGGAAGCAACCTAAGTGTTCATCGACAGATGAATGGATAAAGAAGATGTGGCACATATATACAATGGAATATTACTCAGCCATTAAAAAGAAACAAAATTGAGTTATTTGTAGTGAGGTGGATGGACCTAGGGTCTGTCATACAGAGTGAAGTAAGTCAGAAAGAGAAAAACAAATACCGTATGCTAACACATAGATATGGAATCTAAAAAAAAAAAATGGTTCTGAAGAACCTAGGGGTAGGACAGGAATAAAGACGCAGACATAGAGAATGGATTTGAGGATGTGGGGAGGAGGAAGGGTAAGCTGGGACGAAGTGAGAGAGTGGCATGGACATATATACACTACCAAATGTCAAATAGATAGCTAGTGGGAAGCAGCTGCATAGCACAGGGAGATCAGCTCGGTGCTTTGTGACCACCTAGAGGGGTGGGATAGGGAGGGTGGGAGGGAGATGCAAGAGGGAGGAGATATGGGGATATATGTATATGTATAGCTGATTCACTTCGTTATGAAGCAGAAACTAACACACCATTGTAAAGCAATTATACTCTAATAAAGATGTTAAAAAAAAATAAAAATAAATAAAAGAATAGTTGAGGACACGGGGAGGGAGAAGGGTTAGCTGGGACGAAGTGAGAAAGTAGCACTGACATATATACACTACCTAATGTAAAATAGACAGCTAGTGGGAAGCAGCTATATAGCACAGGGAGATCAGCTCAGTGCTTTGTGACCACCTAGAGGGGGGGGATAGGGAGGGTGGGAGGGAAACGCAAGAGGGAGGGGATATGGGGATATATGTATACATGTAGCTGATTCACTTTGTTATACAGCCGAAACTAACACAACATTGTAAATCAATTATACCCCAATAAAAATTTTAAAAGGAAAAATAAATAAATAAATAAAATCCCTTTATTGCAAGAGCAAACAAAGCCTTGACCAGTTAGGGAAGTGCTATGGCTGAGACCAGAATCTGCTCTACTCAATTCCTAGCTTAAGTCTTTCCTGCAATGGTTATACTTTAAATGATGATATAGGTGGTAAATACAAATAATTTCACAAGATAATTTTCTATAAATTGATGTTCGACCTATTTACATAATTTCACTTTAGAAGCTAGTATGTCTTGAGGTTTCATCCTTAATCTTTTAAGATTTTTATCAAGGATAAACATCTTATACACCTGTTGTTTGATGTCAAAAATCACAACAAATATTTGATTATATGAAATTTGGTCTTGACAGAGCTGTCAGTTCTTACAAAATCATGAAGTATAAATGGCAATTAAGATATTCTACGAGGCCGAAGTCAGAATAACAAGATGTATTGGTCTTGGTTCCCTGACAGCAGGCTTCGGGGATTAGGAGACCTGGGAAGTCTCACCTGGCCCCTGATTAGGTGTTGTGACCTTGAGAAAATGAGTTTGTCTCTCTTGGGCTTTTGTTTCTTCATCTGTAAAATTAGGAGGCTGGACTGGAATGTTCTCTAAGGTTCCTTCCATCTCTAAAATTCTATGATCCATAATCTTTAGAGAGCACGGGTCTCATCATTATAACGTCTTTATAAAAACTATCAGTCTCCAAGACTGACAATATCAGCCAGAACTCAAAGGTACATTATTAGCAAATGCTTAGTCATTAACTGTGAGAGTATTGGCCACAATATGCTAAAAGACTCTTTGGAAAGCTCCTTTAAGTAATTCAAGAGTGCAAAAGGAAAAAAAGTCACATCATTAATTATACAAAGTTATGACTCCAGACACACTGCATTTACCTGTGACTTTTGAAAATTAACACAGACAATCCTAGGAAAAGTTGTAAAGCTTCCTTCTTTCCTACCACCCTGAAGGCACCAATGCTGTCTCTACTTATCCCGTTTCCCATTCTTATAAAGATGGAAAGGTTTACAACAATTAGCACTTTCTATCTATTCAGCAATTATTTGGTTTTTAGAGGAATAAAAGCTTAATTACAGGCAAGTGTTACTCCAACCCACACATTTGCACTGAATGCTTCTTTTCACAAAGAGTGGTATCAGAGTGGTTTGCTTTCTTCAAAGTTATTTCAAAGGGTTGCATAGGGAGGAGACTCCTTTGCAGTGATAGAAGCGTGTGTAATTCATTAGCTCCCATCTCCAAAGCACAAGGGCTGGGCAGGGTGGAGCCAGCCTTACAGAACACTCCAATTCCATCAGGGATCTCTCTTCTCAGTACTCATTCCTTAAACTCATTCTCCTACACCTGTGCGGTCTCATGTATTAGCCACGAGCCACATACAGCTATTTCAATTTAAATGAACTAAAATTAAACAGAATTTAACTTGCGTAGCCTGAGCCCCAGTCCAGGTGCCAGAACACCTTCTCCACAAAGCACAGGACTTGACTGTCAGCGAGTAGAAGTCATGACGATTACAAAATTGTCACCATAGGAAAAACAGAATTTTTTTCAAACCTCCTAGCGCAAGTTTTGCAAGGCCTTGGGAGAGATTCTGACTAGCTCCAGGACTGGGTCACGTGCACAACCCCTGACCTGTTCTGTGGCCTGAGAGGTGAGGCGAGGGGGCGGAAGGCTGTTTCTATTCTGATGACATGGCTACAGAGAGCGAGGCAGGGGAGCAGAACACCCGGAGAAGGTGTTCCTGCATGATTTGCCTTCAGCTCAACGCATCGACCTTAGGTGTTACCATTGATCGTATTTTCACCAATGTATATACGCTGATAATCTACCTAACCATGTGGCTATTAAGATATAACATTTCTACCACCCCAGGAAGTTCCCCCACACCCCTCCCCAGTCAATCTCCACCTCCCACCCAAAGTAACCACGACTGTGATATTCTGCACCATAGATTAAGTTTGTATATGGATGTGCGCACGTGTGTGTGTGTGTGTGTGTGTATATATTTTTTCACATGGACACTTGTTGTTTCTTAAACAGCAGACTGAAATGCTTAAAAGCATAATTTCTTATGAGAAACTTTGGTTTGATTCCTGACTCTTACCTTAAGGAGTTATTCAACTTCCTAAGCCTCATTTTTCTCTAAGTAAATAAGGATAATAGTAGTAACTATTTCACATGACTGTCATGAAGAGTAAATGAGGCAAGACTTCCCTGGTGGCACAGTGGTTAAGAATCTGCCTGCCAATGCAGAGGACACGGGTTCGAGTCCTGGTCTGGGAAGATCCCACATGCCGTGGAGCAACTAAGCCCGTGCATCACAACTACTGAGCCTGCACTCTAGAGCCCGCGAGCCACAACTACTGAGCCCGTGTGCCACAACTACTGAAGCCCGCGGGCCTAGAGCCCGTGCTCCGCAACAAGAGAAGCCACTGCAATGAGAAGCCCGTGCACTGCAACGAAGAGTAACCCCTGCTCGCCACAACTAGAGAAAGCCCGTGCGCAGCAACGAAGACCCAACACAGCCAGAAATAAATTAATTAAAATAAATTAAAAGAAAAAAAGAGTAAATGAGGCCATAAATGTAAACAATGGGGTACTAAGTCAATGTGATGCTTGAAACAGTACATACATTCAGGAAATGTTAGCTTTTATTTTGATTTAATTGCAAAATTTTCAGGGTTCTTATTCTACCACAGACCTTTAAACTCCCTCTTAAGTAAAACAGTAGAAGATTCATCTAGATTCTTCTGTGAGTCCTTGTAAAGAGGAATAATAGGTCAAGCTTTCTCATACTTTTAAATTAAAGATCAAGAGTGTGGAAGGAAACTTCAAAATGAAAGTCCTTAAAAATCAATTGAAAATGTAGTACTGACGATGATTCTGGTTCTTTTGATAAAATGTTTGAGCAATATCAAAACTGCCAAAATGCACAGCCCAGTTCTATGAGCCTTAGAAGAACTTCACGACAGCCACTGCCCAAGTTTTATTCTGCCAGTTTTATGGCTGACTCATCACAGCTCAGATTTTCAATGAAACAGTTGATGATATACACCAACCTCCTATAAAACAACTCTAGTACAAGTCCCATTTTCACATAATGCGATTTAATAGAACTGCTATTGTATGGAATGACAGTCATCCGGGTACCTGATGATTTCAGGTGTTTATTCCAGAGTGGAAGGCAATTCTTTGGTTTGTTTGCTTTGAGCAAAAGGAAAACAGATTTTCAGGGAGTCAATAAGCCTGTGGTCTGGGCAAAAGGGACTGGATCTCTTGGGTCAGAGTCTACCTTGGTTTTGAGGTCAGCCAGGGACTGGCCTGTGGGAGAAACTGATGAGTCATGCTTATCTGAAGTTGCTTCTGAAACTTTGGCTTCAGGGAGTTCAAAGGAAAAGCAGCAGGGTGTTCTGAGGCAGGTTTTTGAAGTAACTATTTAGCTGCAGTATCAAAAATGGTTCTGCCATAACAAAAACACAGTTAAAAAAAAAAAACCTCTCTAGTTATCAGTTCAAAAAGTCTTATCATATTTTATACATTTTTTAAATGTTCTGGAAGAATGGTCAGCAATGGATGTCATTGCAACGGGTGCTGTAGATCCGCACTCCCATCCCCACCTGACCGTCTCATCCACCACTGCCTGACTTCTGAGAGCCGGCCAACACCCGCGCTTCTTCTCCTGCAGGCTTTCTCTTGTCACTGAAGATTGCTTTTCTACTCACATGGCAGCCTGGCAGAGCCAGGGAATGAACCCTCTTATCCCTCATCAGAAACATCCAAAGACTAACGTGAGTTGATGTATACATGCCCCAGCAGCACTGCCCTCCAGTGGGTAGAGCTCTGAGGCCCCAGTTTCACACGGCTGCCCAGTTCATCCTGTGGGATTAAGTGCCAGTTGCTCTCGGTAGCTGTGGCTTTGATAACGCAGCTCCATCAACTGGCCTTCAGCCTCCCTTCCCAGTCTCACTTTCCCACACCCCTGCTTGAATATCCTTAAGGATTTGCTTCTGGGGGACTTAAGAGACTAAGACAGTCACTGATTCAAATGGAAAGTGAAAGATCCTTTATAAAAGCAAGTATGATACTGGCTGGAGACAGAGAGCAGGGCAAGAATTTGAGAACCACCTTCACACAAACTCTTCTGGGCTTCCTGGTCTGAATTCGATTCAGTTGAACAAATATTTATCAAGCGTCTTCTACATTAGAAAGCATTTTCCCTAGATATTTAACAAGGCTCTTATAAAAATATTAAATAAGGTAACATTCCATTCTAGAACTTCAACACATTTTATAAAGTTTCTTCCAAATGTATAGAAGTAGTGTCCATTTTCGTAAGGAGACTCTTGGAATGACATTCATCCCGATCAATTCCACAAAATTGCAATTTTGTCAGAATCACTTATCTAGTGATGAGGTTCAATTGTGTAATGATTTTCAGCTTATAACGCTTTAAAATTACCTTGAACCAACCCTGAGAATGTGGGTGGGTTAATTTTATTTTTCAAGAAATCGTAAGAGACTCTGATGTGTATACAGCTCAATATGCCCTTCTCAGAGGAAATGTTTCCTTTTTTTAACATAAATTTATTTATTTATTTATTTTTGGCTGCATTGGGTCTTTGTTGCCGCGTGCGGGCTTTCTCTAGTTGCAGCAAGCCGGGGGCTACTCTTCGTTGCGGTGCGCGGGCTTCTCATTGTGGAGGCTTCTCTTGTTGCGGAGCACGGGCTCTAGGAGCGCGGGCTTCAATAGTTGTGGCGCGCGGGCTCAGTAGTTGTGGTGCCCGGGCTTAGTTGCTCCACGGCATGTGGGATCTCACCAGACCAGGGCTCGAACCCGTGTCCCCTGCATTGGCAGGCGGATTCTTAACCACTGTGCCACCAGGGAAGCCCAGAAATGTTTACTTTTAATAGCATGATTGCTTTTTTTATTCAGGTGATAACTTCAAGGAGAGGGTGTTTTTTTTGTTTTGTTTTGTTTTTGGGTTTTTTTGTTTTTTTGTTTTTATTTTTATTTATTTATTTTTTTATCTATTTATGGCTGTGTTGGGTCTTCGTTTCTGTGCGAGGGCTTCCTCTAGTTGCGGCAAGCGGGGGCCACTCTTCATCGCGGTGCGCGGGCCTCTCACTATCGCGGCCTCTCTTCTTGCAGAGCACAGGCTCCAGACGCGCAGGCTCAGTAGTTGTGGCTCACGGGCCCAGCTGCTCCACGGCATGTGGGATCTTCCCAGACCAGGGCTCGAGCCCGTGTCCCCTGCATTGGCAGGCAGATTCTCAACCACTGCGCCACCAGGGAAGCCCGGAGAGGGTGTTTTTGAAAGTAAAAAATATTTTGTAAAATTGTTTCCAAGTAAGGTGACAATTGGATTACTTGAGAACTAGGCCTTAGTTTTACATCAATTTCTTCTTACGGATTAAATGTAAGAATGTAGTTCAAGTTTACAAACCAGAAGATTCTATGCATTTATGGCTAGAAATTTGCTCTTCGTGTACATAGTAGTTATGTCTCTGTGACATGCATCATTTGATTTGATATTTGCTTAAGTGAAATGTGATGGGTTGACGTTATCAAACTGACCAGATATTCTGTAACCTTAAACTGAGGGTTCTTGTGTCTGTATGAAAGGAGTGGCAAATGGGGAATACAGCAGGACAGCAGATGCCAGCGTTAGTCCAACAGCATCAATAAAATGCAGTTGACTAGAGCGGTTAGGTCAATCACAAGAGAATACTCACTTACATGAGAATTTGATTCTATTATTTATATTAATTTTGTTTTCCTGGGGTCACTGGGGCAATGCACTATAGCCTGTTTCTTGAAGGAATGAACTTTACAAAAATGCAAGAAAATTAAGATCATTGTTGATAAATGATTACAGATTGAAGGAGACTTTAAAAAGAGGGCAAGACATTTGATGATTAATGACACAACTAAGGGACAATGGTATCTTTAATACAACAATGCTGATTCTTCATGTATTTTATTTCACAATTTGAATATTATTCTGAAGTGCGAAATCAGTTTCAGTATGCACGACACCATAAATATTCATCATATATCTTTAGTGTGCCAGGCCCCATGCTAGTGGCTAGGGCTGAAAGGCAAAGAAGATTAACACAGATTTTTCTCTTCTGGAAATAACAAAGTCAGGTATGCAAGCAGACAATGCTCGGCGGTTAGTACAGTGATAGTCACCGAATATGGAGTATTTTGCCTCATAAACTGCATAGAACCTTACACTTAATAAGTAATGATAACATTTATATTACTTATAAATATTTATGTTATTTATTTTTATGCACATACTATGTACTGCACTGGAGAAAGAGCTTTACATGATCTCATTTAATCCTCATCGCATCCTTAGGAAGTATGTACAGAAGAAGATCTGGGTTTTGTGGGGACTGAATTTTAAAGACTGTGAAGATGACTGCATGGGCCCCGGCAAAGGGGGCCTTGAAGCTTAAGCTTTGCTGCCTTCATAGTACATCTTCCTCCCTCCGCTATCATTATACCAACTTTTCAGGTGAGGAAACTGAGACCTAAAAAGTCAATGTAACTTTAAAAAGACAGTTACCTGTATGAAAACTGACAGAGTATAGAAGGTTCGAGAGAAGAATTTTCACCACAGCCTCACTAACAAAATCCTCTGAACCCTGTGGGACAGGAATGAGGACATCTCATGGGCCAATGTAGTTGATCCGGGCATTGGCTGACAGGCGCAATTAGGTTCTTTCTACAGAAGAAGATGCAAAGATTAAGAAGTGTTCAACCTTAGTGCTAATATTCATCTGTCAATTAAAGAGCATGCCTTGGGAACCAGAATATTTGAATCCAGTGTCACTGGATGACTTAGAGTAGATCAACTCACTACATTATCCTGAAAAGTGTTCTACAAACCAGAATAGTCATCTTAGTCACATGATTTAATTTTCAGCATTAATGTTTGGATACATTAATTCATGGGCTGCTCACCATGCAACAATGTCACATAATCTGATAAAGTAGCTATAAGTAATCTGACAGTTGATTGATTTCAATCGTCATTATGTAGACAAAGGAAAATACTAGTGTCACTGGGTTAAGTAAAGTAGGTTTTACAATTCCATCTATTTGGTTTTCAAAACTAATATTTCCATGATATTTAACTTCGCTGCAGAGGAGAAAAATGGTGATCAATAGCCAAGGTGTATGCCCAGAAAAGCTCACTGAGATTTATAGCTACTGTGAAAGCATAATTTAAAATTATAAAGAAAGTCTCTTTTTAATTTTGCGGTTTGACAACAGAGTTGGACAGGTATTAAAATTTCGCTTTTAAAAAATGATACCTTTATATGCACATAAGCAACTCTACTGAAATGAAATTAGTCTGAGAATGGCAATTTAGATTTAGAGAAGCAGGGCTGTTAAAAATTAATCACTCATTCCCCACTCCATGATGAAATTCAGTGTTTTCCAAAGGGCATCTCTCCAGTGGCTGTGCAGTGGTGCAAAGGGCTACACTGTTGAGAGGACTTTAATCTTTTTGCACGGAATCAGTGAAGAACAGTGTTGAATACAAGACAGCTGCCCATCACAGGTGTGTTAGATTAATCTCAGTGAGAGGGAGATATTAACAGACATCACCAAATAATCGATTGTAATGCTCTGGAAAAACACAATGTGCTGGAGAGAAAACAAGAACTCTTTGTGATGAGCATTCTGTTTGTTTCTGTAAGGATCCATTTCCTTATAGAAACATGCTGGGGGAGTCGATATTTCCTAACTATACTAAATTCTAACTTCAGGACCATTTTATCTACCTTCTCATCACCTATGTCTAAATATTCTCATCATTCAAGGTTAAGCTCAAATTCAATTATTCTATGCAAAGGAAAATCAGATATTTTCTTGCATTGCTATAAGACAATTTAATTACTCACACACACACGAACTTGATAATATTATGACAAAAATACACTGGCCAGTTCTGTAATCTTTTGGTGATCTTTCAACCAGATTGATGGTTTTGAGCATTTAAGGCTCAAAAAATCAGAAAAGTCCTAAAGCGTCGAGGCAGGTTACCTGTTCTGGTCTTGCTCGCACAGCTCTGTGATTTTAAGGCTGAACATTTATAGATGACATTGAAATATTCTCTGGGTTTCACAAAACTGTGGGTCTACCCTAAAGAAGAGTGCTTACAGATGATTTTGTTTTGTTGCTACAGACAGAATAAAATAGAAATCTTACACAAAAGTCAATTGAAAAATTATAGACTCTAGAATTTCTGTGTCAATGCCTCAAATAAACAGAATTTTCTAAATAAAGGGAAATGTATCCCCAATCCATTTATAAGATCAATTGATTAATTCAAACTGATTTTTAGTAAAAACTTCTGTCTATATTAAAGGTTTCTTTTAATGAATAAAGTCATTAAAGCATTATTTTAAACACTGCATATATGGACAGAAAGAATCCAATGAAAACAGAATTTGAATGCAATTCCTGAATCATCAGGGTGAAGAATGAAACATCTTGGACCAGGTCAAGCTTTGCAAAAAAGAATAAAAATCACTGGACCTGGCCTGGCCGGTATGCGCTGCTCAAGATGCCTGAAGGTTCCGTTCTCCACTCTGCTATTCTCACTTCCTCCTCCTCTGCCCTAGATCAAATCTGTTAAGTGTTTTGGAATGCCCAAACTTTTCAACGTTTTAATAGATATTTTAAATGTGACTTGTCAAAAAGGCATTGCTAGACGGGTGAACACATGCACCCAGGAATTACAGAATCCGAAATCAAAAGCTGCTCTGCAGTCTACTAAGTGTGTGATCTAGGGCAAGTTACTTTCCCTCTCCAAACCTCAGTGCTTCCAGACATACAATGAGATGATTATCTTCCTCGTATGACTGTGTGAGATTTGAGTGATGTATCTCATGAAAGCATATAAGGACGGCTGGGGGAAGATATCAGAATGATGTATAATATTTTTATCTTTCCCTGAAATTTTTTCCCCTCCAAGGCTTCCACCTTCAAGGGACAGTCAGGGAGCATACTGCCCCAGGGAGGAAAGAACATATTCTGCCTGGAACAAAGAGGCCACTGACTGATTGGCTTTGAGCATCAAAGCCGATGCCCAGAGGCAATAGCAAGGTCTTTTTTTTTTAAAGGTTTGATGAAAGTTCATAATAATGCAATTGACAAGGAAATTTAGTTATTTCTGAGATATACATTTTAAAGTAATAACTAGAATTATGACTTATAACATTATATCAGAACATATAAGATTTTTAGAAATTTCATGTAATGTCTGAAACATTTATATTAACCTATTTCCCTACAAATAACCCAATGAAAGTTTAGTATTAGTTTTTTGTTTGTTTGTTTGTTTATACTGCAGGTTCTTATTAGTCATCAATTTTATACACATCGGTGTACACACGTCAATCCCAATCGCCCAATTCAGCACACCATATAGCAAGGTCTTGAAAGCCAGGCCTTAAATGACTTTCTGAATTCCTCTAATTCAATTTGACATATCAAACACTAAGCCGGACTGATCAGATCACAGCTCAGGGTAGAGAAGAAATGGAAATTCCAATCCTTCTCACCAAAGTGAAGGGAGGTAGAGATAAAGAGATGGGATCAAATGGTGAGACACCAGCAACTTGGCAGTCTCCTCTTATTTCCTGTTTGGGTACCTGCGAGAGAATAACCTCACACCCTCCCCCCTTCTCTAGCCCAAATGCTAGAGTAGTTACAAGACAGTAGACAGAGTAAAAGTGAATGTGGTTAGCAAGAGCGGGTACCACTGCGCAGCCATGACACTTTTACGAGGTGAAGGGCTGAGACTCCCTCTATGTCGTTAGGAACAAATGCAGCAGGAGCGGGCAAGATGTGCTCAGAAGTCGGATTTGAGTCTGACTGCGGAGCCTGCAGAAAGGGCTGCCAAGGAAGTGGGAGACGGACTCCAGCTGAAAGCCATTTAGTCTGAAACGCAATGAAGTCATGACCTACAGTGGGGTGCAATGCAACTGAGAATTAGGGTGGAGCCCAGGCATCAGGAGGAGACAGCCCAAGCTTCCCAGAAGCATCATCTGTGACTAGGAACTCCGCCAGAGTTACCACAGTCACAGACTTCTGTCACTAATGCCAGCAGTTAAATCAGACATGAGCCTAGACCAACAGTATCTCAGCAGTCTGTGCCCATCCAGGGATCCGACCAGCCACTCATGAGATCACAGATCACCATTTCCCTGATCCTCCCTGCAACTAGGTCACATACGCACAGAGAGGACAGGGAGAAGGGAGAAATCTGAAAGTAAATATTCAATGCTAAGTGATCTAATCTCATGCGTATCACTTGGTTGGATTACATTTAGGCTTTCCCACTTGCTCTCTCCAGGAGAGATGGAGGCTTGCAAGTGAGATGAAAACATTTAAGGAAAATCTGAGTATATTGTTGATATAGTTACTCCCCACTCCCCCACTGGTTACAGGTCTACACCTATGCAATAACTCAAATAATGCTCACAATAACCTTATGAGAAAAATACGGCTATTACCCCCACTAACCACTGCAAGACTAATAGAAGTCTACTGTTCATCACAGAACATTAGGCAAAGGGTAAGGGGCCCAAGTTCACTGTTGCATTGTGCATGGGTTGGGGGAGGGAGGCTTCAGTGTTTTTGTTTTGTTTTCATGATCATACATCACTTGTCTAACCCTGGACAGTCACGTCACCTCCACGAAATTTTGTTCAGAGAAGAAGACTAAATGATCCAGAACTAATCAACTATCCGTATGTGAAACCATGCCCTCCAGATTTGGGTTCAATAGTGGCACACAGTACATGAAAGAAAACAAAGTGGAACTGAATACTGCTTTTGGAAGCGAAGGAAGCAAAACAAAGCAAATTTTCATATGCAATGTCAGATACAGGCCTTGCTAAGATAAACTTTAACCAGTAACAAGTCTAGGGCTCTTTCTGTTAACCAAACCAGGGTTGTTTTGTCTGACATGCAGCAAACCAGAACGCTGAGACACCTAGATTTGTAGCAAAGAGAAGGTTTATTCACGAGGCAGCCAAAGGAGGAGACGAGGAGACGGGAGAACGAGTCTCAGATCTACCTCCCCGAGGCCTCAGGTCATTTATGGAATAAAGAATAAAGAGGCAGAGTTGTCAGAAACGTGGGGAGCACGGGCAACGTGGGGAAAGGTGATTGATACAAATGTGCGGTACTCGTCGTCCAGCTCAGAGTAACTAAGCCACAGGTCTCCGCATGTTAAAAATTGGAGGTGCTTAGCATCACGCAAGGGTAGAGTTTTTGGCCCTCTGACATCAAAAGGTCACTGAGCAGACACTCCCATGCCCAGCTGCAGGGTGAGTGGGCCCAACCAGTCTTAACCAGCTCGGCTAGAATTAGACACTTCTGACTCCCAGTTCCTGGAAAACAACTTGGGAAAAAATATCTTACTGTTTAGGCTACCAGCCACTTAGAGGACATGCAAGCCTTTTGGAGCAACAATTAAAAGGACCTTGATTATTGAAGGAAGGTGAAATAGATTTGACTAATGATTACCCACGGTTTCATTTCCACCAAACAACGGAAAATAAAAATGTATTAATTGATTTCACCATAAAAGCTGTATACATCTGCTTTATGTAAAGTCTCCAAAAGATTAAGTCAGTTACTCTGCATGAAGCTGGCTTTCATTTTAGACATCTGAAAAAACACAGGCTTAAGTTAGGATGATAATAATAATCCTCGGGCAATTTTGAAGGAGGTTTTATTCTGAAGCTAAAGTGGAAATCTTGAAAAATGTCTACCTTTCAAATATCAATTTCTAAGTCAGTCATTTCCTGGATGTAAAATCAATGACCATCACCAGTCAAAAATTGGTTAAGTTCTTGCTTTTTTGTGAAGGTGACATTGGTCTTTTAATGCTGCATTTTTAATGTTCTCATTTTTGCTTTATAATGTTTCTATGTATTTTTTTTTTCTTTTTTACTAGTCCACACTTTAGTAACAGTTTTGTGCCTGGGTCCATGTCTTGATGGATTTATATTAACCCTTATACAAAATTTTAACTGATGTTACCTTAAACTATTACAGTTCCACGAAAGTATTTTGACCACATACTAACAGAAACTTGAATAGCTATTCTGGCACTTCAGAATCAGTGGGTCACATATAAAGAAATATTGTAAATCAGCGACAAAATAAACCCCAGAATTGTTTATAGATTATTTATTCAAAACTAATAGCATCAATTATTAGTAAATACTTTAAAGTACAGAACTGCTGTTGAAGGAAGATTTTCAGGGATAGACATATATATTGATATAATAGGAACTTGTAAGTTCAGAACTCTGCTAAACTGCAGGATATCTAAAGACATAAAGTTCTAGATATATTTTAGTTTACTAATAAAGCATATTAAAATTACTAGTCATAGAAAGAGTATGAAATAACAGTGATTTTTCTCTATTTTTTTTCTGGTTTGTCAGATTGTATGATCATATATCAAAATCTATATGAGATTTATATACTGCAATTTGATATTGGGCCATGCCATAATACTGGTTGAACCATATTAGGATTCTGATAAAATCGTTTTTAAAAGTGAAATAATATCTTTTAAAAAAATCAAGGATATCATACTTTAACATATAAATTGTTTCTTTCTTCAAAATACACTCAGATGGAGGAGTATATTCAATAAATAGACCATAAACAGACCAGAAAATTCAAGGATCTGGTGATTTGAAATTTCTCACCAACTAATAGTGTGAATTAGACGAAACACGTGACCACTGGGAGACAGCTCCCTAATGTAAAGTGAGGGGTTTAGCGAGAAGCACAGAACGTTTGGAGTGACTCCTAAGATCCTATGAATTTGTGTCCCCCTGTGGGTTTTTTGTTTGTTTGTTTTAGTTTTTGTGGTAAGAACACCTAACATGAGATGTGATCTCTTAACAAAATTTCAAGTGCACTATATTTTATTAACTCTAGGCATGATGCCATACACTAGGTCTCTAGAAACTGCTGGAGGTGATGTGTATGCTTATTACTTTGTGGCAATGGTCTCACTGGTGTGTGCATATGTCTAAACTCATCAAATTATATACATTAAATATGTGCAGCTTGCGTATCAATTATAATTCAATAAATCTCTAAGAAAGGATTCTGTAAATTATTTGACTTTCTAAATAGGCATTGGAAGATTTTAGCATTTCGCAAAGGTCTAAAGGGTGCAAAAAGCAACAGATCATTTGCTAAACTGGGCCAGCTGAGAACCTGGTGCTTCTTTGTTTTAAAATGTTGAAGTATCTAATGGGCACAGAACACTCAGCCTGGTTTGTACTCTACCTTTAGGTAATGGACCAGTTGCGTTTGAAGTGGTAGTTACTGGTGAAGGAAAGCAGGATGATTCGGGAGGGCTGAAGTCAAGGAGAAATCCAAGTTGAGAGAAGTGTCTTATGATTCCCAGTAAGAGACCAGGGGAACAGGCAGCTTACGTGTGTCTCATACATCAGTTCTGACTGTGACTTGCTAAGGACCAAGGGAAGGCTGAGGCTTTTCTATTTCTATTGTAAGGCTAGCGCGGCACTCTCCTCATCTGGCTTCTTTCCAGGTATGTACATGGTGATAACATCCCCAGCTGAAAGAGGCATTAAAGGGACCTAAGCTTTAGGGGTCCATCGTGAAGCCCCCAACTCTTCACTTTGGAGCTGATACATCCAAACAGCATAAAAGGCTGAAGGAAGCTAATGCCTGTGTATATTACACAGGACCTTTATCATGGCTCTGTGATGTCTTTAGAAACTCGTAGACCAGCTGACACTAAAAATTTCAGCAGTGTTTTATCTTAGACATGTCACAAGCATGCAAGCTAGATGGAGGCACCCTCTAAAGGGCTGACCTACAATACCAAACCTGAAGCTTGAAATTCCTGTTTATCAAGAAATGAAACACAGCAGCAAGGGCAGTGACAAGTTTCAACCATAATAGCTATGTCCCACCCTTGTCCTGGAGCTTCTTGTTGCAGGGGTGAATGAATAATTTAATCTGCATGAGCCATCAATTCTAGTCCTCCTTCAAAAATTTGGCAGTAGTCCCAGCTAATTTCACTTATGATGTGGGTTTTTTTTGAGACCATGAGTATTCAGAAAGTGAAAAAGGGCAACTAGCATCTCATTATGCAAGTGTGTTTCTGTTCTTTATTTTTCCCTTCCAGTAATACTTTATTGATTTATTAATCAGCAACCAAAGGATAATGACCCGCCATTTCCTCATTAATTAGTCATAGGAACAAGCAACACTAATCAGTCTAACTTCAACTACAAATAATTAGTCTTTTTATTTCTCTTGAGAGAGGAGAATGAATTCTAGAAATTTTATTATGCTTTATATTTTTTCACTGAATGAAAATGTATATGTTGGGTACTTAGCATAAGATTCATATTTTGTGAACTGTATAATCAGGAAAGAACTTTTTATGCAAACAGTTTTGATTAATAACTTGACAGAGTTGCTTAGTCATCCTCTAGCAAAGTTTTTTGTAATGTTTTTTCTTTGGTACACCACCTCCCTCTGCCCTCAAATTAGTCTGCTAAAGTTAGAAATAGTAATAAGGACAAATTCTAGGAACTGAAAACATCGTCCTACTTATTTGCTTACTGAATTTTGGTAACTTTTCTTACATCAAAACAGATTTTTTTTTGAATGGATAAACAACAAAGTCCTACTGTATAGCACAGGGAACTATATTCAATATCCCGAGATAAACCATAATGGAAAAGAAAATTTAAAAGAATGTATATATATATGTATAACTAAATCACTTTGCTGTACAGCAGAAATTAGCAACACTGTAAATCAACTATACTTCAATTTTTAAAAAGTATTTTGAAATTCAACTGTTTTCTAAATTGGTTAGTGGATAATTGAGATATATAAAAGCAGTTACAGTGAAATAAAATTAATAAACTATTCATGAAAATTTTTTAATAAGACAGATTTTTTTCTATCGTTCATGCAATCGTTCTCTTAATCATTGGTCACTCATCACATATTTATTGGGCAACCACTATGTGCCAAGAACAGTGCTAGTTGCTATAGTTATTATATCCTGCTGTACCATATACACGTGATCTTGCAGTCATGGTCTACCCTTAAATGAAGGATGCAAACATTTTTATAAACATAAATATAAATACACTATTATAAATTGAGATAATTTCCAAGATGAAAATAATTACTTCTATTTCTTGATTCTGAGTAGTTTTCAAGGTTTCAATTACCACTGTTTGTCTAAGGACTCTGACAAAATCAGTTGACAATTAAATACAAACATTCCTTCTCACTAATATACATCTTTTCTTGTTAATCTCGTCTCCATTCTTTTACCTTTCACTTAGAAGAACAAACCATTCTCCCCGTTGGTTTTTCCATTGTTAAATCCTCCTTTTATTTATCCTAAAGAAACCCTGTTTTTTTTCCCTCAATCTATACCTGACCAGGGTGATCATATTATTGTTCACTTTATCATCGACCCAACTTTAACTTTTATTAAAAGAAGTATCTTTTCCAAATTCACTAAAATCACCATTTATCCCTGGGAAAAGCTATTATGAATAACCTCCCAGTTAATGTGATACACATTTGGATCTGTGTTTTTATTTAAACTTACTTCTTAATGGTATCTGTATGATAGAGAACAGTCTGTCAGGCAATGTACTGGAACACTGGGCTTTACTTTTGCTTAAAGTTTAAAAAATATTTTCTCAACTCCCAAGTTACTTGTTCTCATGTTTTGAGTTCCATCGGAGCATTTTTAAAGTAATTTGAACTATATAACCCAAACCTTTGTTCTAATGACTATTGTTACGGTATCTCTTTATTATTTTGAACAAAACAAACAAACCAGAGCAGGCTCATTTTCTCTATCTATAATTGTATCTATCGATCCCTTTATTTATGGTATTTTTGATGTTAACCATGATTCAAATAATGCTTGTTACATGAATGAATGAAAAACATGTTTTCCTATCGTGTGTTAAAAAAAATAACTTTGTAAACTAAAAAATTTCTATTGCTGGCACATTTGTATGATTAGCAAAAGAAAGGAGGTAGAAGGAAGCCAGCTGAAACTGATGGAACCTACCATGAAGCAAGAATGTTATTTACATACTGCTATTTTAAACTCAGGGCACCCTGAATGGGAAGAATTTAATCCCCAATTAGACAGAAGAAAGCCAAGCTTCAAGAGATTAAATAATATTTTAGATAGGATTTAAATGCATGGCTTTCTTATTTCACACCTTATTTTTTCCCCTACTATATATACTACATGATACATTCCACCATGCTACTAGTTGTAGGTTGGTTTAAAAACTTTAAACACGTGTTTACACATGTAAATATATGGGTTCACATAAATCAGAATGAAGCATATGACTTGCTTAATGCCCTCCATTCGAAAGAGGCAGGGAGGTCAGATATTTTGAGACTGACATTGCCAGTGCTACTTGGTCAATTCAAGCAGCAATCATACGGTCAGGTTTTAGGTGAATACTTGAGGCCAACTTTGCCCTTGGGCTCTTTGCCTTGAGATCATTGCCAGTGGATGCTTGGTGTTAGGTGAGAAGCTACATAATCCATATGAATAAAAATCTATGCAAACACAACATAAAGAAACAAAAATCAAAATACGTATTTTGATTATAGATTAACTCGGTGATATTGGAAGAAATTAAATGGTATATTTAAATAAAGTTTATGCTACCACAGCATCATGTTGGTGATGAACTTAAATCTGGAAGTTTGATTGGTGAGGTCTAACATTAAAAGAACACATGGATAGAGGTTGAGTCACTATATTTTTACTAAGTTGTATAATTTAATGTTTTAATGGGTTTCATCATTTTCACCTTGCAGCACAAGATAATGTTGACAAGGAACCAATCTTTAAAGTACTACTTTTAAAAAGAGAAATGGTGCATTATATTCCTGACACTTGGGTCAAGTACTGAAGATGCATTGTACATTAATGTATCCAATATATCAGACCAGAAGTTAATGTCTACCCTCCCTTTTGGGTCTAGACTATTTCATAAACCTATTTTTACTTCCTTTAGTCTGATTAATAGTATCCTGAAATACTCCATCCTGACAGCGCATAAAGATAGCTTGCATGTTACATGAAAATCATGAAGGAACTAAGTCTCATTATATTTAAAATGATACATTTCAGAAATTGAAAATAACTTCATGCATAGGTTTAATTAAACACACTCTAGTATGGTGTTTTCCTTTAGGAAATTATTCAAAGCTAGTGGTTAACTGTTGCAATTTCCACTGAATTGCTGGATGGACTCTCCCACTAAAACTTTGCTAGAATGGGTTCAAGCCACCCTTTCTTTAACAACATATATCAATTGTAACAGCTATGATTGACAGTCGTAACACAAATATATTTTCCAATTTTTTTTTCTATCTGGGTCAATGATTTTACCTTGTGATATGTCCTTGAAAAATAGTGTCGGTGGTGTTAAAAGAGAATTCAGCTAAAACAAAACACAAATAGCTAAATACTTAAGAGTTTCTGTTTGGAGTAAATAGGTATGGTAATAGGCCTAGAGGCTGATTTCCAGCTTTGCCACCTACTGCCTCTACAACCTTAAGCAGATTACTTAAATTGTTTGTTCCTTAGCATCCACATGTTTTGGGTTGTGGGGTTTTTTGTGGGGTTTTTTTTTTAATATTTATTTATTTTTTGGCTGCGCCGGATCTTCGTTGCGGAACTAGTTCCCTGACTAGGGATTGAACCCGGGCCCCGTGCATTGGGAGCACAGTCTTAAACACTGGACCACCACAGAAGTCCCACATCCACATGTTTTAAAAGGAGGCAATTATAATGCCTACCTCTCAAATTGATGTAAGACCTAAATGAGACGATATGTGCTAAAAAGACTTTATAAAGGCTAAATTCTTCCACAGATAGAGTTCCTCTTCCTTTCTCATTTCATTATTAATTTTGTTTGTTCCTTTTCATAAGTCAGTATTAATGAAGAGAAGATAAGGCATTCCTTATTCTCTTCTGTTTTTATGTTCTAGTCATTCTCAGCATAATAATTTTTAGTAAATTTAGGGAAAGCATCACCAAATAAATATATATTATTAAGATAATATACTTAGTAGCCTGAACCCATATTATAAATTAGATTGGTCTATGATCACAGATTATTTTATGAGTCAGTCTACTGGATGCAGGATATGCATTCTGTGCAATGAAGTACACAAAATCTTCATATAAAGAAAAAAATAGGAGGTTTTGGAAAATTTTGTGTCAAAATTTGACCTCCCAATTTCAAAACTTTAAAAATTAAATGAATCACTCAGGATCCTAACTTTTGAATTAGGCAATTTAATAAAAAGACTGTTTACAAAAATAGAGTTGAGAGAGCAAAGCCTCCAGGATTATAGTACACGGGGATTAGTAATAGTAGGGGAAAACTGTTACCATTCCCACCACCCCTACATGATAGAACTATTACCAGAGACCAGAGTGACATAGACCTATGAGAAGGATGCTTGACAAGATTGCAACCCTCAATTCAGAGAAGAGTATGACACCAGCACACACAGCTTTGGGGACGGAAGATGGGGGAATAAATTATTAACCTCAGCCTCTTCTTTCTCTCCAGGTTTTTAACAGGTGCTCGCATATACATAACACAGCTGTATATGAAATGGAAAAGGGACCCATTAAAAAAAAAAAAAAAGAAGAAGAAAAATAAAAAACACACAACAACTTTCTGGAGTACCAAGCAGAATGGCTAAGGGTGGAGAGTGCAATGGAGGGGCTAACTGGTAGACCACCAGTCCAAGAGAGCTGAAATAAATATAGAATATTTGTCTCAGAATAGTCGGTTGGTTTTGCATTGACACGATTGTATATGATATTAGTCAGACATTGTGACAGGTCTCATCTCTTCCTCCTTTCTTTAAAGTGGGCATCATTTGCAGCAGTAAAATATTAAAGATAGTGCAAAAAACAAGGAATTGACAGTTTCCAATCCCCAATTAAACACTAAAGAGAAGCAAATAGTTTATTCACCACTACCAGAGAATTTCCTTTCAGAATGCAGCATTAGGTAGGTTTTGTTTGGTAGAAAGCATTATATTGTTGAAGAGTAACACAAGTTTATTTTTTGGAGGACAAAACCAGAAAAACGCAACTCTTGCTTAAGCAGATGTCACATGACACACCATGCTTTTTCTTAAATGGCAGCAGGATTAGCTACTTTCCCAATTTCATTTTCTGCCTTCAAAGGTACACACATCGTAACACGCACTCAGCCAAGTAAGAAACCTGTAATGGCTAGGCTAAGCTCAGCCCCAACAGAAGAAATTAGATTGTTTTATGATCACAGATTATTTTATGAGTCAGTCTACAGGATGCAAGATATGCATTCTGTGCAATGAAGTGCACAAATCTTCATATAAAGAAAAAAATGGGAGGTTTTGGAGAATTTTGTGTCAAAATTTGACACGTACTCAGAGCTTATGAACATTCTTTCATTTAATTAAAATACAAGGTTAAACTTTGACAGAAGTATTTGCATTCTTTTATACTTTATTCTTAATTTGAACTCTTAAATTTGTTGATGTTGAACAGCTTTGCATATTGCATTTTCCAGGGTACGTTGATATATAACGTGATAGAGTTTTCTAGGAATCGTATCTACTGAGAAGACATCCTTTTCACCTTAACAAATCATGGAAGACTATGCAGCATTAATTCACTGGCTTCCCAAGAGTAACATGATACCTATTCAAACAAAAGAGATGCAACTCCTGTGCTTTTACAGATTTGTGAAATAACAATGAAAACTGTAAATGAAAAGGACAGTGGGAGTAAAGAGTGCAGCCAAAATAGATAACTTTTATTTTAAAGAATAATTACTAAATCATCACACAGACTAAATGTATTCTGCCACTGGTATTTCAACTTTAGAAATTACTGGATATAGAACAGGATTGATATGGGTCAGAAAAAAAAAAGAAAAAGGTTTGACCCACGACTAAAACAGATACACCATACTCTGCATTCTAGCTTAATGCAAGGGAGAACTGGTAATATTATGTAAATATTATTCATAATTTTATAAACACATTCTCAAAACATAAATTGGCATCTTGAACATATGTACTAATTGTTTAGCATAATGCCTACAATAGTTCCAATTCCCATTATTAGACAAAAATGAACCAAAATTATTAGATTCTCTATTAATGGATTCTGAACAGTAGCCTGAATTTTTGCAGATTTATCTTCCTGTGTTGGTGGCCTCATGGAGAATCATTATTGCTGTGTTCTCCTGGGCCATATGGAGAATATAACCGCCTTCTACAAACCTTTATCTTAACAAACAGAAAAGGTATTCTTTAATATATTTTCACTAGCCTTAAATATTAAAAATAAAGTCTCTTGAAAGGGCAAATTGCTGTGTTAAACATTTCATCATTATTGTATATATACTACGGCTGGATACAGTCATATGTGAAATTTCAGATGTAGTTTACTCTATAGGGAAAAAAGTGCATGGTCTGAAACGCAGGTATTTAATTTTTTCCCTAGAAACGAAGACTTCTCCTTTACTATATACTTTATTTTTAATGTCTTAATTATTCACATTATTTTGTCCTAAGAGATTTTAATTCCAAAACTGCTATAGTTTAAAAGTTTTCAAAATGGAAAAAGCAGTAATGCTGCTATTAATAGTTTCCATTCTCCTAAAGTACTGTCATATTTAAACATTTTTTTAAATCTACAGGCTTATTTTAGTTTCAAACATTGTAAAGTTTTCAGAATAGTCTTTCACTCAGAAGACATAAATATGCTTATCTGAAGTGGTTCTGCTCAGCAATTCAATAAATTGTGCAGTCCACAGGGAACACCATTAATTATGTAAAGACTGATGGGGATTCACTTACTTGGTTTCTTTCAGAACCACTTGACTTGTCACTATTTAATTAAACAATAATATATGTGATAGTAGGGAGAAATGTATGCTGTCCGTAAACAACACTAAATATGCCCCTGGAATAGAGAATGGGATTTTAGAGGTCTTCATATTTATAGAGAAAATCAGAGAAAGAGAATTATAAACACTTGCCTATGTGACATATATCTCCAATCATATCTTTTCTTTAGTTTCCTGTTAAAGGAGAACACTGTGAAGACAAATAACTACCAGTGCATGAAAACATTCCTTTATTTCGCCTCTCAAAGTGTCCATTTTCTTCCAGAGTAGTAGATTTTATGCATTTTATATAATGTTCACAGGTCTTAGTTCAATTTGAAAATACAGCACTGCGCACACTGCATGTGTCATTACCTGACAGGTGAAAATCCCAATAACAAGATATTAAAGACAGGCTGCTGAAGGGTGGGGCAGAGTTGGTTTTTTTTTTTTTCAGAGTTGGTTTTATACAATAAACAGTTTTAAAAAAATTAAAATTACACAATTGCGAGCTCTTCTGATGTAAGTTATAATATCTAAAATGTTTTAACTACAGAGTTGAAATATCTGAAAAGTTTTTAAACTACATGATCCCTGACCCTATTAAGCTGTTGGCACCAAAGGACTGGTGTGAGAGAGATGGCATACAGATGACAACCTGTCAATTTTCTAGCTTTGGGACCATGGGAAGATCGTGTAACTCTTTGACACTTATTTTTCTAACAGGGGCATGCAATTATTTACATTGGAATAGATATAATGTATATCAAGTCATAGATACAACATATGCAAAGCATCCATACCCGTGCATACTGCAAGGATAACTATTATAAATAGGCATTATAATCTTTTCCCTGATTTTATGTTTAAGAACAATATTGGCACAAGGAGTCAGTAGAAGCAGAGATCACTATTGTCACATTGAGATAGGATTAACAGACCTACTAAGTGACTAGTCGATTCATATTTAGTTTTCTATTTAGAGCTTATCATATTTCCCTTAAGGTATTATTTGGTCTGTGAATCTTAGGATAGACAATATAGCTTTCTCTGAGATGTAAAAGAGATTTTGCATAAAACAAGGTTTTATGGGAATTCTTCCCCATAGATATATTTTATTTAGCTTAAAGAATGTCCTTGAATTGATAGCAAGTCAACATGAATATATTTAAAACAAATGGTGGGATGCACCAAATCATTTATTAAATAATTTTAATTTCATATGTTAAGCAAAAGTAGTATACAAGTTTTGCATTAAAAAGAACTCCTCCCAAAACAATTTATTTTAATAAGCTGGAGTTTTCTCTTTTTATTAACTTTGAAAATTTGTCTGGTGAAAAAAAAAATATCTTGCGTAAGCTACAAACACTTATAGCCACGCAGTATGTCAGAAAACAGAATTTTCTAAACAGATTAGAAGTTTATCTCTTTGCTATGCCACAACAGACTCTATGTATAAAGTAGAAAACGATTAGAAAGAGAAGGATTACTGATTCAAAAATCCCACTACCAGGGACAAACACTGTCAGTATTCTGATGCATATATTTCTGGTTTTATAATGTACATTTTCTGTAATCACAGCTCATTCTTCCCATGAAATTTTATATGATACTAACATTAAAAATTACAGAAGACTCTCACTGCATATTATTATAAACACTTTATGAATGTGATTTTAATAGCTATATAACATAACATCTAGTAGCATGATATCTAGTAGACTTTTCATAATTTGTATAACCATTCCCCACTGCTAAATATTTTGGCTACTCTAAATATCCATACATTATATATATGCAACAGTAAACTTTGGGGGGGCATAAGTTTCTTTATATCTTGGTTTTTTCTTAGGCCTGACTGTCAGGAATAACATTACCGGGTCAAAGTTGAGATTTTCTATGGCTCTTGATACACAAGCATTGAGTTTTTAACATTAAAATTAAAGTTAGATAAATATGATATTTTCTGCAACTAAATCTGAGGACCTCACTCAGGGAGACTTATTATCTAGTTTCTTTCCTGGATAGGAAATACAATTCCCAATAAAATTTAGCCATCAGTAAAAAATAAAAATCCCTTGGCTGAAATCAGATAATATGGGTTATGCATGGGGACCAGGAAAGATTCTTCTACACTATTAGTGGCGTTTTTTCATGTAAATATGTAAATCTTTGGGGCAGCTCAAAGGATGGCTTGGTGTAGTAAAAGCCCCACATAATCTCCATTGCCAACCTTCCAAACAACCACAAATAAGCACACAGTCTAAAAAAAGACAATGCTTTTCATATATAAACAAGACACCCGCACATCACCACAAGGATTGTCACCCCTAATTCCCTACTATATAGAAAACCAGGAAGCCAGGAGTGAGCTTTATTCTTGTCTATGTTGTTCTCTGCTCTATCACCGACCTCACTTCAACTGCTCTAAAGAGAACTGGCAAAAAGGGTGATTTTATTGCGTGTTTCTCGACCTTAGGATTTTATAAAGACAGCAAAATGATTTGTGACCAAAAACAAATTCACGGATAGATAGAATGACATACACTTCACAAAGTACTAACTGAAGCAAAAATTATAAATAATACCAAAAACAATTTAGTTGAGATCAATGTCAATTCTCAGTTCTTCCTTAATAAATATCTGATCCACACACACACACACACACACAATTGACACAATTAGTGTGGATTAAAAAAGACTATTTTCCTTTCTGCTTCATTTGGAATTTTTCTTCTTCTAGGGTCTGTTGATCCTCTTCTTCTATGTTACTGTTTTTCAACTGTAATACATTCTGGAAAATCCAATAGGCTGTAAATATGTTGAAGGGAAACTCTGTAGCTGCACTAACACTTCTCAGAACACCTAGCAGAGTAACCGGCACTTAGCAGGAGCCAATAAATATTTACTGAATGAATGGGTTATTTGAATGTAACATTCCTTCTTTGTATTAGGAGCCTTAAACTATTTTCAGGTTCCTCTGAAATGTCCCATGTAATGACTCAAAATTCCCATTAAGTGGAGTCCTTGCTGATTGTTTTCTATGATGCTGTACTTCTCCTGTGGAAATATCAGTACTGATTGCGTGCTTTACCTCTTAACCTGAAACAGCTTTCTAAAATTTATTTGAACACAAATGCTCTGTGCGCTTGTGCTTTCTGTCTCATTGATGTAAAGAGAAGACTTATATTTCCCTCTCTAAGTCGTGAATATCTTAGCTGGGGTCCAACAAAAAAATGGAAAACCCCATTTTGAAGAAATATGAATTTGATGATGATCCCTCTGGGAAACATGCCTTTTGGTTTCAGCCATTCAGGGTCTGTTTTTAATAAAATATTTTTTAACCCCAACTGTTCAGGCTATGGAAAGACATTTCATTACTCCATTTTCAGTATGCAACTTTTTCTTAGTTCCACTCAGAGGCCATACCCATTACTACTTGGTAGAGTGACAAAGGCTGAGCTTCTCCAGAAGCAAAAGGATTAGAAGAGGGAACGCAGATATGCACATTTTAAGTCATGATAGCTCTAGTCTTGGAAGAACAGAACAATCACTGTGGATATTTTGGAAGGATTCCATTTCTTGGGACTACCCAAAGCCACTACTCACAAATTGAACTGTCTTTAAATTTAGTTTTCAGACTCCATCAGCTGGAATTTTGGAGGAATAAACTCAAACTTTTTTGACTATCTTTTAGCTAGACGCTGCCCATGGGGCAAGCAGGTGGGGTTCGGGGCGGGGGGGGTGGGCTGTGGTGGAAGGGAGGCTTTTTTTTTCAAGCATAGAAACAAATATTAGAAGTGCCATTCACAATCCTCTTAGGGGAAAAATCAAGTGAGAAGTTGTGTATCACTGATGGGACAATGTTTTCACATCTCCATCGGTTTCTTCCTTCCACTCTCTTTCTCTCTAATTCCTTATTGGTCTATAGCATTGAGGTGGCCACCCCCTACAAAAGGAGGTAAAGTGTTTTCAAATAGAAAATTTATTCTTAGGGCAACAGGAAATTGTTAGAGCTGAAACACTTGCACACACACACACAAAAGAAAGGACAAAACAGGACATTTTTCCTTCCAGTTTTGCATGATGATATAATTAGAACCCTAATTATTTAATTAATGTGGTCATGGATCTTATTTTTCAGTTTCGGTAAGTTATAGTAGTTCCTCCCATCTTTGGTGTTTCCCTTTCCTCCTATGGTCTCCTCTCTCCATTTGTTCTCCTGTCCTGCCCCGGTGGTTTCACTTCTAATCTTTCTGCTCTGCCCACCCCTACAGGCCCATTCCTATGTCAACTTATTGATCTGTCTCCCAGCTCTGACTCTCTGACACCTTGGTTCAGTGCATTATGATTGATCTTGGGTGATCAATTCTTATCTAGAATTTCTCCACCATAATTCAGGTTGATATTTCAAGGTATAATAAACTGTGCCCCATTTGCTGGAGTCCATCTCGTATATGTTATGTGCCCCCATCCAGTGGCAGGGAAGAGACAATTTCATCAGATGTTTTAAAGGAAGAATTTAAAGACATAACTGCTAATTAGATGAATCTTAAAGAGAACTTAGAGTTACAGTCGTCATTATTTGGAGAAAGAGGTACTGGAAAATAAAGTGGCCTTTGGCAGGAATCAACAAGCATGGAGGTGGAAGTGAAGATGCATTTGGTTGGGCAAAGGAATACAGGGTTGAGACTGGGGAGAGATGGTATATTTTGATGTCATAAGATAGTTTTTGAAGGAACAGAGGTGACTCTGGAACTTAAATACGTACTACTGAAAAAATGTCAAGAAACAGATGAAATTATTGAAATACTACCCTGGAATTCACATACAGTACCAGATAATTGTCCAACTTAGTATTTTAAATGCAGAATTTAGTTTTATTTTAAAAAAAAGATGTTCTATGCCAGGCTCATATCTGTTCTCATCGGCTCTGATGAAGACTCACCTCTAGAACATCAGAAAAAGGAATATAAATTTGGCAATATCGTTTTCTCCCCCAGCTTGAAGACAGGTTAAGTGACGATCTCACACATTTTGTACAAAATTTAAGGTGGAAAGCATAAGAGAATGCATTAGTGTAGTTGGCTGAACTTGTGAGAAAGTGAGGTAACGTGAGTCAGGAATATAAATTTAAGTGTGTTAAAGCTAATAAGACTGCCATTCACCGGCAACACCCAACTAGACAAATGGGCAGCACAAATCCTGAGGGAGACATAGAACTTAGACCACTGCTATTATTTTGGGACTCAGAGTTTCCATTTTTTAATGTCGCAATAAAGTTGTTCATTTTTAAGTTATTCAAGTGATCTATCCATTTGCCACAATTCTTTAAATCATCACTATTTTCTGAATCTTCAATTTAAAATTGGCATTTTATAGAAGACTGCCCTCAGAGATTTCATTGCTTTCCTTTACACTTCCAAATTGTACTTTAGTGGGAGATATTTCCAAATTGTAAGCAAGACTGTTCGGATACTAAAAAATCTCCAAAACCCACTTTTAGAGAGAGGCATCTTTTTAAAGCTTGAAAAAATGTTTGGTTCTTATGCAAGTTTAATTCTAGAGAAAAGAATGAAGTCAACATACTGTCAGACTAGATGAGTCATTCTGCCTCCAAAAATGCAAAGCAGATGCATATTTTGAAGAACAAGTCAAGGATTAAATATTGTGTTAATGTTATACTTAAACTTTAATCCTAATATATCTGGAAACAAATTAGTGAGGCTGTAATTAAAACTGTAAGCTCTGAGTACCTTTTAAAATAGAATCATAAAACAAAAATCTACAGGTACTTTTAAAGCTAAGGCTCCCAGTCTACACCTTGAATTTAAATTCCAATCACACTGTCACACCTTTTAAAAAAGTTGAGCAATTACACACCTGCTTTCTAAAGTCAGTTTAACTACCTATCGATCTTTAAAGGAAGCTCTTTGAATTTATTTGATGAAAAAACCTGGCAACTTTTAAACTAGTGCAAACCGACTACCTACACTATAAGGTAGTAATCCCTATACAAATTTCTTTTGGTATGTCTTTTGTGATATTATTTGCTACAAGGAATAAAAACTGTGAATTTAAGTAGACTATTCTTTTCTGATTTTTTATACCATTCTGGGTTTTACACAATTTTTTTTTAACATCTTTATTGGAGTATAATTGCTTTACAAGGGTGTGTTAGTTTCTGCTTCATAACAAAGTGAATCAGCTATACGTATACATACAGCCCCATATCTCCTCCCTCTTGCGTCTCCCTCCCACCCTCCCTATCCCACCCCTCTAGATGGACACAAAGCACCGAGCTGATCTCCCTATGCTATGCAGCTGCTTCCCACTAGCTATCTATTTTACATATGGTGGTGTATATATGTCCATGCCACTCTCTCACTTCGTCCCAGCTTACCCTTCCCCCTCCCCGTGTCCTCAAGTCCATTCTCTACATCTGCGTCTTTACTCCTGCCCTGCCCCTAGCTTCTTCAGAACCATTTTTTTCCCCTTTAGATTCCATATCTATGTGTTAGCATACGGTATTTGTTTTTCTCTTTCTGACTTACTTCACTCTGTATGACAGACCCTAGGTCCATCCACCTCACTACAAATAACTCAATTTCATTTCTTTTTAATGGCTGAGTAATATTCCATTGTATATATGTGCCACATCTTCTTTATCCATTCATCTGTCGATGGACACTTAGGTTGCTTCCATGTCCTGGCTATTGTAAATAGAGCTGCAATGAACATTGTGGTACATGTCTCTTTTTGAATTATGGTTTTCTCAGGGTATATGCCCAGTAGTGGGATTGCTGGGTCGTATGGTAGTTCTATTTTTAGTTTTTTGAGGAACCTCCATACTGTTCTCCACAGTGGCTGTATCACTTTACATTCCCACCAACAGTGCAAGAGGGTTCCCTTTTCTCCACACCCTCTCCAGCATTTATCGTTTGTAGCTTTTTTGATGATGGCCATTCTGACTGGTGTGAGGTGATACCTCATTGTAGTTTTGATTTGCAAATCTCTAATGATTAGTGATGTTGAACCTCTTTTCATGTGTTTGTTGGCAATCTGTATATCTTCTTTGGAGAAATGTCTATTTAGGTCTTCTGCCAATACTTGGACTGGGTTGTTTGTTTTTTTGATATTGAGCTGCATGAGCTGCTTGTAAATTTTGGAGATTAATCCTTTGCCAGCTGCTTCATTTGCAAATATTTTCTGCCATTCTGAGGGTTCTCTTTTCATCTTGTTTATGGTTTCCTTTGCTGTGCAAAAGCTTTTAAGTTTCATTAGGTCCCATTTGTTTATTTTTGTTTTTATTTCCATTTCTCTAGGAGCTGGGTCAAAAAGGATCTTGCTGTGGTTTATGTCACAGAGTGTTCTGCCTATGTTTTCCTCTAAGAGTTTTATAGTGTCTGGTCTTACATTTAGGTCTTTAATCCATTTTGAGTTTATTTTTTACACAATTTTTTAAAATACTCGGTTGTTCCAAGCTACACTAGGGAAAAAGAAAGTGGAAAGTCTCATTAACCTATAATGTTGTAGGTCTTTCCTTTTAACTTCAGTGGAGAATTTCTCCTTAGCTGAACAGAGGAGACCACCTCCTAGAGAAAGAGGGGTGACTCCTGAGGAAATGAAGGAAGTTCACTGGTAAAAAAAAATATATCGAACAACAATATTACTCACTGTCTCAGATCATATCCTACAGCTTTGACACTAACAAGAAGGAGGAAGTAAACTGTCAACAGAGGAAATATTGATAAAAGGAATCTTCCAGAACACTAGGTGTGGACAAAATAAACTTAGAAATTTCCAATAATACTGCAACAACACAAAGAATCTTTAACTCTTGGTGTATGTCTTTCTACGCATATATTTCTATGTGAATATATACTTGTATATTTAACATTAAATAAATATAGATTTCTTGCTGTAGATAAATCTTATCTCGACTGTGGAGCTGTTTGTAATGTCTTATACTTGCCACGTACAATCTTTTCTTCTACTGGTCCCTTCTGGTGTAGCTTTCCTCTGATGCTCTGTAACTGTCCGCAGTGTAGTTTGCCCTGTAAGCTTAAGCTTACCTTAAATAAGCCCAAAAGACAGTCTTTTGGGACCTTCTAAACCAGGGGTTCCCAACCCCCGGGCCACGTATTGGTACCGGTCTGCAGCCTGTTAGGAACCGGGACGCGCAGCAGGAGGTGAGTGGCGGGTGAGCGAGCAAAGTTTCATCTATATTTACAGCCGCTCCCCATCGCTCGCGTTACCATCTGAGCTCCGCCTCCTGTCAGATCAGCGGCGGCCTTAGATTCTCATAGGAGCGCAAACCCTATTGTGAATTGTGCATGTGAGGGATCTAGGTTGTACGCTCCTTATGAGAATCTAATGCCTGATGATCTGAAGTAGAGCTGAGGCGGAGATGCTAGTGCTGGGGAGCGGCTGCAAATACAGATTATCATCGGCAGAGAGGTTTGACTGCACAGAGACCAAAATAAGTCAACTGCTTGCAGACTCGTATCAAAACCCTATCAGTGAGTGGCAAGTGGAAACAAGGTCAGTGCTCCCACTGATTCTGCATGATGGTCAGTTGTGTAATTATTTCATTATATATTACAATGTAATAATAATAGCAGTAAAGTGCACAGTAAATGTAATGCACTTGAATCATCCCGAAACCATCCCCACCCCAACCCCCGGTCCATGGAAAAACTGTCTTCCACGAAACCGGTCCCTGGTGCCAAAAAGGTTGGGGACCGCTGTTCTAAACTATAAGTGATCTGACCACTCAAAACCCCCATGTGATGCGGGGTGTTCATTTTCTTTCTACCTTCCTTGTAGTTATCGTGCATACATGTCAGAGGTTGTGTTTGCTGTTTTGACGAACATAAACTAATACCTGTGTAAGAGTCTCTCATCATCTCATTTTGCTCCAGAAACAAGCAGAGTAATGCCAGGGATATGTTATTTCTTTTTTTTTTTTTAATACATCTTTATTGGGGTATAATTGCTTCAAAATGCTGTTAGTTTCTGTTGTACAACAAAGTGAATCAGCCATATGCATACATATATCCCATATCTCCTCCCTCTTGCATCTCCCTCCCACCCTCCCTATCCCACCCCTCTAGGTGGTCACAAAGCACCGAGCTGATCTCCCTGTGCTATGCTGCTGCTTCCCACTAGCTACCTATTTTACATTTGGTAGTGTATATATGTCAATGTTACTCTCACATTGCCCCAGCTTCCCCTCCCCTCCCCCGCCCCGTGTCCTCAAGTCCATTCTCTATGTCTGTGTCTTTATTCCTGCCCTGCCACTCAACTGTCATATGACCCAGGAATCCCACTACTGGGCATATACCCTGAAAAAACCATAATTCAAAAAGAGTCATGTACCACAATGTTCATTGCAGCTCTATTTACAGTAGCCAGGACATGAATGCAACCTAAGTGTCCATCGACAGATGAATGGATAAAGAAGATGTGGCACATGTATACAATGGAATATTACTCAGCCATAAAAAGAAACGAAATTGAGTTATTTGTAGTGAGATGGATGGACCTAGAGTCTGTCATACAGAGTGAAGTGAGTCAGAAAGAGAAAAACAAATACCGTATGCTAGGGATATGTCATTTCTAAGTGTCCATTTTAACTTCGCCACGAGTGTGAGTGATTCTTTGTCAAATAACTTTTAAGGTCAAGCACCGTTAGCTAATGCACTGCATCACTCACTGTGTATTCAGACGTAGTGATATGTGATCTTTCTAGAGTCATATGCAAACTTGATGTTCTTCCAGTGTTCTTGGGAAAGCAGAAGTCAGATTTCACAGAAACCTAAAGACCAAGGGAACTCACATGGTAAATTGATTCTAGTCTAGAGTAGCTGGTGGCCAAGGGCTGATGGATCTCTTATGTGAGGTGGGATTCACCCAATCATTAAGCTTTTGCTATTTTTTTTGAGAAACACGCAATAACTTTTTGAAAACTGGAAAAGAGAATCTCTTTTCTTTAATTAAAGAAACAAAGCCCCAATTTTGACGTCTAAAAAAACCCCTACATTTTTATATAAAATTGGATTTAAAGATCTGTTTCCAGAGTTGGAGTGTACGTAAGAAAGTTCTTGTGTAAAGAGAAACAATGTGGTGAGCACAAATCCATTCAAACACTGGGATAGTGTGGGGAAACAGTTCAAACACTGGGATAATGTGGGGAAACAGATAGTAGGCAAAAAGCCAAGGCTCCTGGACCATGCATGTACTTGGATGGTGCGAATCATCAGGAGAACACTTGATGTCACAGTGTTTCCTAGCTGGCAGGTCACTCCCCAGCTGGGCTGATATGGTCTTGAATCCTAACACCTTGTTGTTTTAGTTTAGTGAGTCCTGCATCCTTTGAAATTTTAATTCCGATCAAGCATACCAGAAACAGTAACAAAAAGTCTTTTCAAAACATCTGAATCTATAATTTAGTAGCTCTTTTAAATATCACTGGCCATAGAAGAGAAATAGCAGGCAGGGGGAGTGGGTTAATTGAAAGTTATAAAGAAGCCATTGAGTGAAAAGTGGTAAGAAGGAATGAAAGCAATTTCAGACCATGTCAGTCACTATTTAGTTTATGCCCCCCTTGTGAGCACAATACTGGTGCAATTTCTTTTCTTCTCATTTTCTTTTTTGAGTGTTTGAATGCGCAGTGTTCTCTGCATTATTTACTGTCTGGTGTTCCTTGGTTGGTTGCCATATAAACTGCACCTGATTTAATGTTTTAGTGCAAACTTTTTTTTTTCAAACGAAAATCAAGCCATCCTTAAAAATGCATCCCTTGTTTCTAGAATCAAGTGCGTACGTAAACACTGTAGCAAGCAAAGGAAGTTTTATCTCCCCAAGGCTCAAGACACCTGGAATGCTTGCAGCATCTTTTTAGAGAAGAAAGTATAAAATAAGAATGTCCGGAGAAGGACTTTTGCTACATTCTTCCTTGAAGAATAACCGTCTATGCTGTTTTTAAAGCAACAAAGTGGGGTTCAGAAACAAACACTCACATTTGTACTTAAATTTTTCAATGTATGTGGAACGTAATTTTATCAATGGAAAGCCCAGGTTGGGGAAGTGACTAGCTGCAAATTTGGGACTAGAATTGAGGTCTTCTGATCCTCAGTTCTGCTCTTTTCCTGCTACATTTCGCTGCCTTTTATAGCAACCGTTGACTCAGAAGAGGCAGCATTTTGTGATGTTTGCAAGGCTAGTTTTAGCACCGGTAAAGGATGCGGTATAAACTTCATATGAAAATATTTTTAGGACCATAAATGTAATTTTTATTATTTTGTTATGAGGTAAAGCTCATTAGTTGATGGATGAAAGTCAAAAATTGGTCTAAATTAAAAATTTTTCTAGTTTAGGATAAGAACTTTAATTAGAGTTTCTGATTTAGCCAGCAGTACATTGTGAAAAGAGGCTAGAAAGCATTTGGGAGCAGGCTGAAAGTTTCATGTTACATGTGTTTTACAGGTTCTTTTGAACCCTGGATTCAGGAGATAAATTTATGTTTGAAATGTAACAAATTAAAATTCTTGGTGACCAAAAAGAATTTTATATATATACACACAATGAACTTATATATATATATATACACACACACACACACACGCACACACATAATGAACTTTATTCAACTTCTGCATCTAACTGCTAGCTTCATGTGATTGGAGGCCCTCAAATTTTGTTGTGCTTTGTCATGTATTCTATACATATCTTTTTTCTATCTTGTAATATTTACACTGGACATTTACTTCTTTGACCACTACATTTTAGAAAATGCTTTTTAAAGAAACGTAAATGACATTGTAATGAAATGGAATGTTTATTTAGAAGGAGAGAGAAGGGATCGGTCTATTTCTGCCACACACAAAAAAAATCTTTGAAAGTGTCACTTCTGATGCTGTGAGCAGCACGATTTTGTCACTTTTTGATTCACGTATGATCCATTTCTTGAACTACAAGATTAGCGTTAAAAAATGCTGCTTTTCTTTTTGTTATTACTTATAAAAGGTTTCGGAATGCTTTATATGTTGTTTCTTTAGCAAGTATGAATTGATAAGTTATGCTTGTAAGGTGAGGCAGATAAAACCACTAACTCTTACTCTGGAGGCAGGACATCGCCTTCCCTCGCAGAAGGACTTTGGTACCACGGGGATACTGCATGTTTTAACAAAGAGCCAGAGCCATGGTGTAAAAGTGCCCACTAGCCAGTTTTCTAACGTGGTGGAGCCATGCTAATGGTACAATTAGCACAGACACTGAAAAGCAAGCTCCACCAGAGTAGAAAAGCTGTGTTGATCCTTTACCTTATCTCCAGTCTTTACAAGATGACAAGGTACAATTTGACAGTAGTGATATTTGCTCTTGCACTGAGGATTAAAGCCCAGAATCAGTAAGGGGCACAGCTACACAACTCTGCCTGTCTCCTTAGCTTACTGCAGGATGGCCAGAGCCGGTGCCCTTCCTGCCTGTGTAAAAGGCAGAAGAGATGAATGATCAGTCTCCTAATTAACTAACTAATTCATAAGGTTTGCACCACTTTCCTGAGTTCTCACCAAGGCTCAATAAGGAAATCACTCCCTTGAAGTCTATCTCTGTTATTACCCTGCACTATAAGTCAGGGTGCTGTCTTTAGCATCTGTGAACATATGTTCTTGGAAGGTTAGCCACAAAATCGCACACTTACGTGAGAAAATTACTGCTCCATTAAAGTAATTTATGGGATCGTGTGCAGAAGAGCCATTAGATATGGCAACCATGGTGACTGGATGGTATTTCATATTGTTAAAGGGGTGTTGTACATGATAAACTCTCAATAGAAACAGCTGTAAATTACTTGCAGTTGAAGTGTGATAAGGCTTCAAATGATTACATTATATGAGCACAAGTGTTCAAAAATTGCATCTGAGTGTTGAAATTCAATTGATCTACCCTGAATCTCAAGGACCCTCACTCCGTCACACCTGCAAAATATCACCTCCACGGTCCTATCTCTTCTCTTTTTTATTTGCTTCCTGGCTAAAAGGTCAATCCTGACAATCCCCTGTTGGACAACATCTAAGCAAATATACCCATTTAATTGTAAACTGCTTCACGCACGTACAGAAACTTTGTTTCACATTTGGCCTTTCTCTATGTCACTCTATTAGCCTTAATCTTCAACTTTACACTAAATAAGACATAACTGGTGGTAAGAAATTTAAACTAAAATATATGTGGCAGGTTGCAATCCCCAGTCCAACCTTAATTAGTTGTATGGCTCTGGGAAAGTTATTGAACTTCTTGAGGCTAAAGTATTATTGATAAACATGATTATACTCATATCATCAACATCATCATCATCATTCAGCATATTCTCTGCGCACCATGTATCATGTGGCCAATATAATCCTCATGCTTATTTTATGAGGTAAGCATTATGATTGTTATTTTAAAGATTTAGTGAGTATGGATCAAAGAAGGACGCCCAAATTCCACTGCACGAGGGAATTAGAACATATCTGAAATTAATACATTTTTCTCTCTCTAATTTTCATTCTATGATTACAAATAGATTTCATATTAATCTACATTTTTAAGTCCTGTGATTAAAAGTACCTTTTGTACTAAAGAAATTCATAATTACTATGATACATCATTACTAGCAAAAAGGTTAATGAATTTCTCAAAACCAGACACTTTGAAATATCAATGTCTAGTCCCCCACATACCGAGATTCTGATTTAACTTGTACCTGGATGGGTTTTATGTACAGTCACAGCTGAAAACCACTGATCTAACACAGTTGTGACATTACTCATACAGCCAAGAAATAACCAATTGAGATGTCACATTGATATCTACCAGATGTTAGCTCAATAACTCCCTAGTTTGGTGTACTTGGGCTACTCTTGTGATATAAGGTGCAAAATAAAAGAACTTTTATTATTCGGTTGGTTGTGGGTATGCTGACTACATAATTTTTCAACTATTTTACCTTCCATGCTGGTAATAATTTTATATCCCTCATATAAAATCACTTATATATCACTTTTATATTAGAGAATCACCAGGAATGTCATATTACTTTGACATAATAGCCTAGGATCAAATGAGTTCAAGTGATATCAAAGTCCTCTAAAACACATTAACACACCTAAGCAATGGGTTGCAGGACACAGAGAGAAACTTGATAAAGTGGGGAAAACTTGGCATTAAGCTTCCCTATTTTAGGATCGGTTCTACCACTAACTAGCTCACTGATTAGGGCAATGCAATATTTTTTTCTCTGAGCCTGTTTCTCTACTTCAAAAGTGGAGGAGTTAGATTAAATGACTGCCAAGGTCTCTTGTAGCCCCAATATACTTCCAGTTCTGAGTTAGCTGGTATAAATTTTAATTAACAATCCAAAAATGTTGCACTAAAAAAGTTCACTGCAGTATTTCAAATCTCATTTATATCAAGCAACAAATACTTCGATGGGCTGAATTAAATGTCAATCAGTACATGGACCTCCTTCTGAAATCTTTTCTTTTTTTTTTTCTATAAGTCTATTTCAATGCAGGAATTTTCCTTCAAAGGTAATTTCCCTTTAATATTTTAATACATAAACTGATATAAAGTTGTCTTTACATTCCACTGTAAGATGTTTTAATTTACCCATACTCTACTATGTACTCTTAAATACTAAGACTATGGAGAAAGACAGAGAATTGTGAGTTTTGAAAGTATCAAAAACTCAGAGGAACTCTTCTGGTCACCTTGGTAATAATAAATGCAGAAGTGCACTGGAGCAGGTAAGTCAGCAATGTGAAACACATTAGTGGTTTACAGTAAAACAACCTTGCATTTATCAGTATACATTTCAGGATCAGAGTTTCTACTGCTTCACAATAATCCATGCTTTGTTCTAGGAAGGCAGAACATGTGCCCATGGTAAGCTTGGATAAGAGAGAGTTCTATGCTCCCTGACTGAATTTCCTGTCTGCAAAGATGCTCCTTGAGAACTCTCCTACACTGCTGGTGGGAATGGAAGTTGGTGCAGCCACTATGGAGACCAGAATGGAGGTTCCTTAAAAAACTAAAAATAGAGGTACCATTTGATCTTGCAATCCCACTCCTGGGCATATATCCAGAGAAAAACATAATTCAAAAAGATAGATGCAGCCCAATGTTCATTGCAGCACTATTTACAATAGCCAAGACATGGAAGCAACCTAAGTGTCCATCAACAGATGGATGGATGAAAAGATGTGGTATGTAGACACAATGGAATATTACTCAGCCATAAAAAAGAATGAAATAATGCCATCTGCAGCACCATGGATGGACCTAGAGATTATCATACTAAGTGAAGTAAGCCAGACAGAGAAAGACAAATATCATATGATATCACTTAGATGTGGAATCTAAAAAATGATACAGATGAACTTATTTTCAAAACAGAAACAGACTCACAGACATAGAAAACAAACTTATGGTTGCCAAAGGGGAAGGTGGGGGGAAGGGATAAATTAGGAGGATGGGTTTAACATATACACACTACAATATATAAAATAGATAACCAACAAGGACCTACTGTATAGCACAAGGAACTATTCTCAATATCTTGCAATAACCTATAACGGAAGCGAATGTAAAAAAAGAATATATATTATATTTTATGTATATGTATACAAAACGGAATCACTTTGCCGTACACCCTGAAACACAGCATTGCAAATCAACTACATTTCAATAAAAAATTTTTTAAAAGATGCTCCTTGAGAAGTTTTCAGAGAAAAGATCAAGAGTAGGGGGAGGTGGAGAGGGAGAAGGAGGGGAGTTTGTTATAAGCCAGGTCGTACCGAACTAGGGGAGAGAGAGGTCTCAAGGGCACACATAGTGATAGAACAGTACTTACAGGCTCTGATTTTGTAATAACATGTATTTTTATGAATTCCCCAGAACTGGCCCATGTGTGTGCTGTGGAGTAGAGTTTTCTTGGCTATTTTGTGACAGCTGCCATCATCCTCTTAAGCACTTGGTGTTCGTGGTGCCAACAGCATCACAGCTGCCCGTGGCGTTGTCTGCCTCCCACAAGTGACACGACTGACCTTGACCCATCTCACATCGGAGCAGAAGCTGCCTGAGCCAAGGATGCCACTCTAGGGATCTTTCGTGCTCTACTCACACTCACTAGAGCTGGGTGGGATGATATTCTCAGTGACAATTATGCTCTCTCAGAATGCTTTTTCCCTTAAGCAAAGGCCCTTAATGGGCTTCCCTCAACGATGTTAGTGACATGACTAGCATTTTTCGAAGTATTCCTAAGGTAAACACAATTTAAGTCTAACTCAGACCTTTCCTACATGAACAGATATGATTACAGTGCAGCAAAAGTTTTGAGATTAAGGGCTAGTACACAAACAGGATACAAGAGACTGATTTCAGGTCCTAGCTTTGACATTTATCAGTTTTGCAAACTACAGGTAAGTCATCAGAATGTATTATGTAGTCTTAAAAAGGAGGTAATATAAAAGGAATGAAAGTGAAACACATGGAAACATCCTCCGGAAAGGATACTGAATTTCGGGAATGAAGAATGCTGTAAACTTCCAGGTAAGAGAAAGAAGACACCCTCAAAACGAAGAAAAACAAGTTATCTCAGATTTGTCATCTACAATATTAGAGGCCGGAAGATAATAGCGTTGAGGGAGAGAAAAGAGTGGGACCAAGGATTCTATATTCAGTGAAGTCATCACTCAAATATGAAAGCAACAGAAAGTCAATTTCAAATATATCACACACGAGAGAAAAAAATAAGGAACCACAAGACAATATAAGAGAGGTAAGATTGTTTTTTATAAGGATATGAATGGAGAAATTATGACACGAAACTGGAAGAAAGCACAGATTCAATTAACAATACAATCTAGATTTCCATCACTACGATAAAAGTTATCTTATCATCTAATATGTATAATTCAATATACATAATTCAAATCAAATTTAAGATGTACAATTCTTGAGGAAAAATGCACAGAGAGAAACCTAAGTACAAGAGAGAAACAAATAAATACAAGAAAAAATTTCCTTCTGTTTGTTTCGTTATCGTTTGGAGGACTGGAGGGGCACAGGAAGATGAAATGAGACAAGATGCCCCTGCTCTCTCCTGGGGCATCGATAAACACCACTGACCGAACTAGGCAAATGGAAACAAGGAAGCATGAATGTCATATCAACAATATTCAAAGCAGAAGTCAGTATACATTTTATCATATGGGGTTAAGAGGATCTGTTTTACGGATAGAGAGTATAGTCAAACAAAAAGCTTGCTGTACGCCCTCATACACCTATAAGGCAGTCATTGTTGGCAGTGCAAGAAAATGTGGAGAGAACCAATTTTGACACCTTTCCCTTGTAAATAATAATACCCGAGGAAAAAGAGGATTGAACCAAATGATTACTGTTTTATCTGCTAACAATATATCCACGCACATACACCTGAAACAGACTATTTATTTTAATTCCAAGTGCCCGCACAATATTCACGAAAGTCAACTCTACATTAGGTCACAGAGAGAAACTCAGTGGTCTCCAAAAAGAAGCCATAATACAAACTACACTCTCTGCAAATAATATTTAGTTATATCTATAATTTTACAAGTGAAAGGACAAATGAGAGAGAGCTAGAGGGATCAATTTGTCAAGCCCTTGAAAGTTTACTAACCCTGCATCTATGGACATTCCTTAACCACCTACTATGTGCCAGGCATGAGCCTTGTCTCTGGAGGTAGAAGTTCGTGAGACACAACCACTGTCCCTTGGAGCTCACAGCACAGAAGTCACCGTTAGAATTACAAATGGTTCCCTCTAGAGCCTGTTCCTTCTCTAATTCAGGGACCAGCTATTTTTTCTGTCAAGGGCAAAATAGGAAATATTTTTGGCTATGAGAGACATATGGCCTCTATCATAGCCACTGAACCCTGCTGTTGTAGGCTGAAAGATCCAGATCCATGGGCAAAGCGTAAACAATAGGCGTGACCAGATTTCATCTGCCTCATAGTTGGCTGACTTCTGCTCTAGCGAAACCTACTTTCTCTCCCAGCCGGAGCACAAAAATAGCTCCTTTTCAATTTTGGGGGTCTTTCTTACAAACTCAACAGGATTTCCTACTTTATATCTCAGTTCAAATGTGTTGTATTTAAGCTGTATTATGGAGTGTTATGTTTATGGATTGGTCTGGGAAACTGACCACCATTGATCTCACAATATTAATTTTATGGGAAACTGTGTTCCGAGTTCAAAAATCTTCCACGTTCAAGCATAGTTTCTGGAATGTGGTAGGTTAGTGAAGTAACGCTTAACATTTTTACTTCTTTAACTTTCAGCAGAACTGACATAGTAAATCATCACCGAATATGGAAAAAAAAGAACTAGTGGCATTATTTGCAACATAAAAGACAACGGAGTATTTCTAGGCTTTTCTCACTCAAATTAAGGTACTTCTATGAACCACCTCATTGCAATTATGAAGTATTTACATACTGCTCAATCCCTCTCCTGTTTTTCTTTGAAGTCTAACGTTTCAAAACTGTCTTTCTTCAACTACAAAGGAGGAATTCATCAAGGTAACTAAATTATCATTCAAGCTATCCACTTTTCCTTTGTAAAACATTCAACAACTCTAATCATCCTTTATGAAGTACTAATACCCACCTGGGAAACTGTAATTCATGTTTTCAGGAAGAAGGCACCAATCCTTCTAGATGGTATTTAACTGAGCTTGACACCGAGGGAATAGAGCAGTGAACAAAATCAAAAACTAAAATGTACTGCATTAAAACATTAACTAATGTTTCTTCTGTTAACTATTATTAATTAGTTGATCCGTAATGTAATTGTCCAAATTAGCATGGTACAGTCTTTTCATTCCTAGTAGGTGTTAGTGTTTAAAATTACAAAGCCCTTAGCTGTTTGGAGTCTATTTAGTCTCTCCTGTATTCCATAATATCCCAAATTACTATCTGCCATTTAAATTAGTTTAGAAACCGTATGCTCCATTTTTTTAGGTTTTATTTGAATTCTTACAATACTGCTTTAACCTCAAGGCATTTCATCATTTGATCAATCAATTAATAAAAAACATACATGTTCATTGTATTAGATAATCTGAAAGTTGCAAAGTAAGGAAAGGGCATAGTTTCCTCAAATTTATAGCCCATGATTTTTGCTTACACGCATACTGAGAGGTTGCCTGGGGAGAAAGCTGTAACTTTTCTATGTATAGGATACTGGAAGCTGAGGCTGGGCATATGGAGCAAAGGGAAAACAAAACTGGTGGCCACTATAAGGGAGATCTTCAGAAATCAGAAAAAGTCCAAAAGTCAAGTCCACAGTTATAAGCAGAGATCAACTCCTGGATCCAAAGAAAAGAGTCAACTACTATTAGATTACAAGTTGAAGTAGAAGATTCATTGTGTGAACCTTGAGAGATTTCTCGAAGTAATGGCGAGAGGTAATGCATAGGGAGAATGTTTTGCAGACATCCTAAAGCAGAGAGAATTGCAGGTGGGAAGAGGGCTCTGAGTTGGTTTGGACAAAATGTCATCACTCCAGCTCAAGATCTGAGGCCATGGAGGTGACCCACCTGTTCCCCATACACACTTGGGAACTTGTACACACTACTGGAGCATGACTACAGAGGAAATGGCAGTGGGCATCCTCGTAGGGCTTACTGTGGTAAGTGTTCTTGAGACTGGAGGGTGGTCAGGGCAGATGTGCAGTAGTACCGGATGACCTAGCCTCTTGCTTCTCAGCATAGTTTTCTTAATAACGGTTGGATGGCCTTTCACTACAAGGTGTCAGTTTTCAATAGGCCATAGAGTACACAATGGGGGCAAGTTTCAAACTCATAACCAAAGGCGAGTAAAACTGGGAAAAAGAAGTTGGAGAGTCACTTATAGAAAGTTCCAGGTATCTTCTCATCAGTGTGTTGAGAGGAGAGTTTAAGGGCCATGAAGGACTGATTGCAGCTGATGGGCCAAGTGTGAGATCTGTGATGCCAGAATCCCTCCTGGGCACCACCACTGTTTGGTGCCTCCTCCTTGCAGCAGGGGGTGGGAACAGGGTTCTGAAAGACCTGGCATCTCTTCAGTGAGGGATAATAATAAAGGAATTGTAACGATACACACCCATTTATAAAGTGAAGCAGAATCAAGTTTGAATCCTGAGAGAAAGCTTTGCGAAACATGGAAGGTCCAAAAATACCATTCCCAGGAGAGAACCTTTATAGGATACCTGTGATTGTAGATGTTGGCTAAAAAGAATCTGGTGTGCATGATAGGCATGTTTCATCAAAGAAGAGCTAATGTACTCAAGTGTAGAAAAAATTAAATGGCAACGTCTAAAAGAAAGGAGCAAGAAATAAGAATTTCTATAACAAGAGAAGGTGTCATAAAAGGGTGGTATTTAAATAGGACATAGAAACTGAGTAGGACTTAGATAGGAATTGTGGTAAAGATACAACCTCTTTGGAAGAGGTCAAATGTGATCTGACAAGAGAGGTACATGAGTAAGACAGACACGAACTAGGATTCTAGAGCAATGAGAGAGGGAGTTAGGTGTGTGAGGCTGGATCACACACAAGTGCTTGAGAAATCAAACAGAATGAAGTTCAATTTGGAAAGGAAAACTCTGAAGCAATAATTTAAAGGGTAAAAGCAGTGTTTAAAAAGGATGAATCTGCTGTGCCAGAAGGAAAAAGAGCCTGTTGGAACGCTATGTGGTGAACCAATATGGTACAACGGAAATACATAAAAAAGATAGATGTAGGGGCCTGTGTCTGCAAAAGCTATGAAAAAAGTCAACTCAAGAGAACACCTTTTGCTGTTTTAGAAGAAGATATTGTGTGTATTCTTGGAGGCATGTGATGCACCAGAAAGGAGGCAGATATTTCTCCTGCTTCCCAATAAGGTAGATTTGCCATATTCCTAAGATGAGAAATATGCAAAAATTATATATATGTACAGGTCTCCTAAAAATTGTCGAGCCTTCTAAATCCATATGCATTTTTAGGAGGGATTCCTGCGGGGACGTTGTTGAACATCCAACGTTTTGAACAACCAACATGTTGCTGGTCTTTGGAATCTTGTTTCACACAGACGCACAGTTTTCCCCATTCGTACCTACTCTTCAGTTTACTCCCAGGGGAAAAGGTACTAAATATTTTAGACCTAAATTTCTTTTTGCTATTTCTGTTTTTTTTAATTATTCTTTTATTCTGTATCATCTTTCTGAGCACTGGCTTTTACCTATTGCAGCCATTCTGATGGTTAGAGTAACTTTCAACATCACATGGACATTAAAATTAATTCCGGAAACAATAAAAAGGATGGAACATAAGCTCTAACCTTACCTACAGAACTGGATGTGACTGGAACACATCAACCTATGACATCAACCTATTACAGGATATTAAATCAGCTCCTGATGAAGAAACACTATTGCCGGTGCCAGGAAGTCCACTTGTGTAAGAGCCTGGGTGAGCAGTGACCTCCCTTTAGAGCCTCAGCGTCTTGATTTTTTTGCTTGTGTGGACGGAACTTGGGAAATGCTTTTATCATAAAATGTAACATTCGTTCATGGTTAAAGCCTTGAGTTGCAGGCCTTCAGAAACAAGGTCAGGTTTATTTTTCCGTGTAAGCGTAAAACTACAGCAAAATTTAATGTAATATTCATTTTGAATATTCATCTGAGCAGTGAAAAAGCAAAATCTTTAGTTATTCCACACCCCTATCTTGGTCCTTTATTTGGGGCTAAAAGGTCTTGGAAGGCACGAGAAGAAATGTATTCTCTTGTGGCAGGGTATGAAAAGATCTGGAAAACTTCACTGAGTTGAGACTTGCAGATGTAGGACATGTTAAACTTTGTGTTACTGTTATTAAAAATAATGATAAAAAATTAGCCTTGCATTTTACCTTAAATACCACCTGGGGCGACTTTTTCATATTCCTGATAAGGAAGTTGAAGCCAATAAATATAAAAATATTAGCCTCAAATGTCAGAGATGTTTAGTGGCAGAGCTGAAAAATCCAAGTGTTTTAAGTTCCTTTATTCTATTTATTTTAGTGCCAATGTTAAAATAAAGAAAATGAATCACAGACATTGTGGCTTCTCGGCAAATGTTGCTCTCTCCATCTCATTGTTTCCCAAAGGTGCTTAAAATAACTCATTAATGATAGTGAATTGCTGAGAAGCATATGCATTCAAATTTAAAGCTGAAGTCATGGAACAGTGTCTATTCACTCTATGAGTGCAAAATGGTTCTTAGAAACTCATAGATTAACCCTTGGGAAAAGTGTAGCCAATTAGGACTTAGAGAGTGGGAACACACCTCACTCTTCCTCCTACTCTTACAGTCAAAGATCAATCAGCTTCAAAGGGCACATCACACAGACCTGGGTTTGAACTTCAAAAGAACTGGGTTTGAATCACAGCAATCCTACTTACCGGTTATTAAACTTGGTGATATCATATAATGTCTCTGAAATCTATTTATTTATTTTTTTACTTTCATACATAAAGTGAAAACAGTGATACACACTTCAAAGGACTATGGTGAATACTACATATGACAAATCCAACATAAATGACTTAGTAGTTGGTTTGATGGATAAATGGAAGCTATGACTAACATTACTTCCTAATACAGTGCACAGAGAAGGCAGTTAGTTCATAGAGAAAGACTAGAGAGAATGTCAATGGCTCTATGTTGAAAACATACATTTTAGTTTGCTAGGCCAAAAAATAAATAAATAAATTAAAGATACTACAGATAAAATAATCATGCATTCACATTGAGAAAATAATTTTTAAACTTCAGTAAGTTTTAAGTGAAACATATCTATAAAGCAAATCTATTTTGATGGAGAATGGACACAAGTCTCCATATAGTTCACCTTAAAGTGTAACAACTCTAAAAATCAGAAAAAGGAAAGGAAGAGAAGGATGGAAAGGAGAGAGGGAGAAAGGAAAGGAGGAAGAAAGGAAGAAAGAAAAGGAGAGAAAAGAAAAAAGCAATGAAACAGAAAGAAAGGGAGGGAACGTCTATAAATATTCAGGAGGACCTCCTAGTGGCTGAAGGCAACATCTGTAATTGCCAGGCTACATAAAACCTAAGTATCTAGTCAAAGAGGCTGTGAATTAGCACTGCTGTAATTACTAACGGGAAAAAGCTACACCAAGTCTACGCTTTCCCAGAGGGTGTTTTTCCTGTCACTTATTCTTTGTGCCAAAATATCCAACAACAAGCAGAGCTTAGTGCTTTGGCCATCACTGTTACAAAGTGTGAGTAGAAGCCTCTTCAACTGTGACTGGCTTCAGAGGGAGGAAGTGTAACACACACACACAAACACACACACACACGGAGGGCTGTTGCTTTGTTACTAAAACTCATTTCCTATTGTTTTAAAGGGAATCAGACAACTTATTCACGGTGCTATTTCTGTAAAAAACATGTTCTTTTTCTTTTGTCTTTAAAGCATGTAAAACAAATAAAAGAGGTTGTCTTCTTGATACATTTTCTTTCACCTTAGTCACTCATCTATGTTCTATAGTAACTTAAGAAAGGTTTAACGCATTTCTTCTTCATTTTGGAAGTATCACGTCAGCCTATTCAATTCTGCATGAACATAGGTTATTTGACCAGGACAATTCACTTAATTCCTGGGCTTCACTTACCTCATTTATGCATGTATCAAGTACCTGATATTTAATGATTCTCTAAGTATATGCTATGTTCAGGTTTTTTCAGTAAAGGTGCATAGGCCTAAAATTCACAGGAAGCTGTGCTCAGGTAGGTGTATCAATTACCTTTGATCATACCTGCTTTTAGTGAACTTAATGCTGAAAGTTTTTTCTCACTCTTTAGGCCACATTTCTTTGATGTTGAAAATTATAAATAGGCTTACACAGGTTGTTAAGCATGTCGGTTTAAAAGTATTATGCAGCCTACTATTGAGGACGTTATAGGATAAAAGTAGGCATCTATGGAACCTTTTGGTTTTAAAAAATAAGAGAGTAGGGTTTAAGACAATAAAAATAATGGTGGGAATATGGTCAATCTACCCCCTTAGTAAAAGAGAAAAAATAAAATCATATAGTTAGTATAAACTATTGACATAGGAATTGAATGGTTCATCTACAGCTACTATGCAGAGAAAAATAAAGCAAGCAAAGTAAATAAATATATAAAAAATGTGACAAAGTAACAAATTAGAATGTGATATTTACAATCTATCTAGATTCTAGCATATTCTTTCTGTGAAGAGAAGGTCCACTGGGCTGAATCCATCATCTTTACTGACAGGGAGTCTTCATAACGTTGGATCCTTTGCAACTGGAATTTTTATCATTCAACATTTATTTGACAAAATTGTAACAATACCAACTCAATGTATCTGTAATATTGTGATAAAACTTCTTAAAGGCCCCAGAACTCTTCTTCTTACTCTATTCACATGTAGGTGGGGCTGTGAATGGCTAAAATCTCCCAGGGATGTGCTATCTATACCTTCTGTATCAAAGATAAAAGCCTTCCTCAAAAAGTCCCTGTTCTGTGGTCCATTATACTGTAAAGCCAGTCTCAGAGGGAGACAAGAATGGAGCTGATAGGAAAGAAAGGTTTCCTCACAAAAGCACAGGATAGCAGAAGGGAAAAAGACTCACACATCTGCCAGTCAATCTACACTCCAGCCCCCAGGGAACCAGAATCTCACTCTGTCAACAGCCTATGGGGAAGCTCTTCCTTACAATGAATACAATATAGTAACACCCCTGTTTGTCAGACATTTAGAACTTTCCAGAGTATGATGGCAAATAACCAATGGCAGAAGAGATTCCTCCAGGTGAGTTCTCTAAAATCCGTGTTCAAAGGAGAAGTTACTTCACATTTGGTCACAGAGCAGGAGGAAAATCAGTTAGCCCTGGGTCACTACACATACCCCCTCCCCACCACCGGCATCATTTCTTACAGTTCTACTTTAATTAGCCTCCACGCCCCAAGCTACTCACTGGTAATTCGGACCCCTTCACTGTGAGGCCCTGTCTAGAACAGCCCTGACCCCATGCCTAAAGCTTCCTTCTAATAGCTCTTACTAAACCCCCATCCAAAATCACCATCACTCCTTCTTAACTCCCAACTCTCTGTCTCTCTCAAAACTTCTATTTCCCCAGGGTAGCCTTTTTCAGCTAGATGATCAGAGATGAGAAGGCTGATGTAAGTTTAGTTTACATTCAACTAAACATATCACCTGCTTTCTCTCAGCCAGGAAAATGGGTATTTTATAAAATCTTCAGTTTTTTTAAAACCGGTAAATTTATTTGTTAACTTAGAGCCTATGTTTGGGGGGCAAGGACACCCTCAAATCATACCATGTAACAGACCAACTGCTTGCTGTGTGGCTTGAGTCCCAAATTTAGGTTTACCCAGATAGGATACTGATCAAGTTATCTCAAGGCTTTGTCCTAACCTTAGTTTTTAGGATTGTAAACAAAACCAAGGGTCAGATTATATGAACTGAACTGAAAGAATAATTCTGCTTATTTGTTTCTCTGCACTCTACCTGTAGATGAACCATCCAATTTTTAATAAAATATTTACTACTTGAGGAATAACTCAGTAGCTGCGTATATTTCAACATTAAGATCTGATATCTGGAGATTACAAGAACTAGTTTTACCAAAATGGAAACATTAAAAAAAATCTTAATCCCATAGAATTACCTATCCCATAGAATTACCTAGACATCAAAATGAGTATATGTAAGTCACTCCTTGCATGGGTAGAAAGGCGTCTTTAATTTTTAATGTGCCCAATGTTAATTTCTTTGTATTTTATGGAGTAATACCTAACAAGAAAATAGCAAACTACAACATAAATTACTTCGGGGGGGGCATGTTTCATAAATCCAATGTCTCACAGAGTAGCTCTGATGAAATTATAGATTTAAATAATCAATATTTACATGAAAGAAATGCAGGCAAGCGAGGAATATGTTCAAAGTAGCTTAAGAAATAAGATAAAAGCACAGGCAGCATGAGGCATGCAGGGTTACTAGACTATATTCAGGGAAAGGAAGACCATTCTCACGGGTAAAGTGGAAGCACTAAACCTGATGATCTCTAAACTTCTACACTATGATTCTCTTAGTTCTAAAAGCCTAGGCTTCTGGGACTTCTCTGGTGGCACAGTGGTTAAGAATCCGCCTGCCAATGCTGGGGACATGGGTTCGAGCCCTGGTCCGGGAAGATCCCACATGCCGCGGAGCAACTAAGCCCGTGCGCCACAACTACTGAGCCTGCGCTCTAGAGCCTGCAAGCCACAACAACCGAGCCCGTGTGCCACAACTACTAAAGCCTGCGTGCCTAGAGCCCATGCTCCGCAACAAGAGAAGCCACCGCCATGAGAAGCCCGTGCAAGGCAACGAAGAGTAGCCCCCGCTCGCTGCAACTAGAGAGAAAGCCTGTACGCAGCAATAGAGACCCAACAAAGCCAAAAATAAATAAATAAATAAATAAATTTAAGAAAATAAAATAAAAGCCTAGGCTTCTAAAATTGATGAAATGGTCGAAATAATAAGATAGAATCCTCTGTGTAGAGAGGGAGAAGGAAATAAAATAAATGAGAAAGAAACTGCATGAGAATGCACCCAATATTTTGAATAACAGAACGGTGAACTCCGAAGTATTTCTTACATATAAATATATATCCTTCTGTTACAAACAGAACAGTTCAAGAATTATTTTCATAGGGAGGTACAGGGGAGTCAACCTTTCAATTCATCAGCTTCTTTTCATGTCTTGGTATTGACACGCAGAAGAAAAATCCAGTACCAATAGAACTAAAAAAGGAATGCGAAGGATTTGAAGCATTTTTAGAATTAATAACATAACAGCTTCTCTGGTTCAGTTTAGCTTTTCACTGGTATTTTTCGGATATAAGAGCAAATGAGGTGAACACGCAAAGAAGAAAATGACATGGCATTACTGGAGCCAATAGCAAGAAATTCCAATCTGTAGAGATTTGCGCGTATAAACAACCTGACAATAGTTTTGTTTTCATTTTTTTTTTTCACATTGTGTCTCTTGCCTGGAATACAAAGCCCTTGCAGATGCCTCAGACTTTTAAGACCCATGAAGAAATTGAACGTTATTCAAGAATTTCTTATACTAAATCAATACAGCAAAAGAACTTAGTCAAGCAAAACAGGCTCTTGGGGAGCCCCGGCTGCCCTTCAATACTGTCCAGATCTACAATTCAGGAAACGCTATAGACATGAGAGTCATTCAAAATTTACAACCCCTGAATAAGCAGCATGAAAGGATTGCAGAGTGGAAGCAAAGAGTGATGAATGTCGAATAGAAGAGGCGGGAGTGAAAGGCAGCTGAATTCACAGCAAGAACAGAGCAGAATATTTGGCTAAGGCTCTCACTGAAGCAAAACCAAACTAAACACGGCTCTCTCCCAAATGCCTGTTCCAAGCCTCCTGCCTGCCGGTCCCTTGCCTTCCCTGACCCTCTCTGAAGGCTTGAGGCCACTTGTGGTTATAGCTTGAGGCACAATACCTTCCCCTAATTGGTATCTTTACTTGTATCAAGTTATCCAGATATCAATATAACTCTATCTAGACTTTTTAAATCCAACTAACTTAATTTAGGACAATGGCAAATTTGCTTACATATTATACAAAAATAAAGCAATCACATCAAAAGTAGCTTCATGAGGGCCAGTAGCTTATTTGTATCACTTTTATCTGAATTTCCAGCAGTTAAAAGAGTTTGGCACTGTGGCAGGTATCTCAAATGTCTGAATGATGAAATGAGTCACAGATACAGAGTGCAGTTTTTGTGGAGAATTTCTACTGGTTCCCAGGGAATTGGGAACTCTGGTTTTCAAGCTGTTTATGTTCAGCTTAAGTTCCTTTTGCCTGGCTTTCCAAAGGATGTCTAAATTCTCTGGCGATTTGTATTCCAATCAAAAGTGACAGCCAAAACCGGTTCCCAAAGTACTTCTATCTTCTGAGACAAAATTATTGTTCTCTCTTTCATCCTCCTTCTTTATAACTCCAAGCCCTAAACTAAATTAGCTTGTTATTTTTCTAAAGGCGCTCATAGGCAATATGATCCATATACAAAGAAGAGACTGATTTATTATGTTTTTATTTCGATTACCAATAAAACACAAGGCAGACTTCAATACTTACAGGTGTGAAACTGGACTTATAATTATTGACCCCCAATATGCCATATTTATCAGAGATTATGAGGACCACTCATTATATAATTCATAAATACTTCTTAACTAGTGTGCTGTTTTATTCTGACATGTGAAGGAAGAAGTTTTATTCTGAAAATTGAACAAGAAGTTTAAATATGTTTTCCTAAGGAATATATTTGCATATACAGTATATAAAAATTTCCCCTAGGGTAGCAATAACTGTAGATGTGGAAAGTGAGAGATTACATTAGAAGAACTGTGAGTCCCCTTCAGCTTTTCTGTATCCTTTCCATTGCTCCCACTAGGGACATAAGCTAATGCTGCTAAACATTTAGCGTCTATAATCCTACAATAGGGCTACTGCCAGTGATTCAACAACAGAAAAGGAAAAGAGAGAGAGAGAAAGGGAGAAGGAGGGAGGGGAGAAAGAGTGAAGAGAGAGAAACACAGCCAGAGAAAGAGGCAGAGAGAGAAAAAGGAAAACCAAATGTAATAACATAGAGAGAAGATCTGTCTTAGAACTAAATGAAGGTCATGCATTTGGAAAAGAAAAATCAAATAAAGAATAATAATACCTATACCTATTCTTATAAACCTAGTAATGTTAACTTGTCCAATAATTTCATTGGACAAACATTGGTCTCTAAAGTTTTCTTAATATTTTTAGCCATTCATAATCCTTGAGATTTTTTTTTTTTTGCAGAATCTCAAACTCATTGGCAACCACCTTATCGTAACTGACAATTAGAGAGATTATAATATGCTGGATCAAGCTCATATAATATATCTCTGCTTATCATCTTAAGATGGATAATTAAAAGTCATTGTCATCCTCAGTTGAACAGCCCACCTCACACTTCCTCGTGTGTGTGTGTGTGTGTGTGTGTGTGTGTGTGTGTATACATCCCTGTTAAACAATAGATTAGACAGGTACAGAAACCTGAAAACAGAGCTTTTATCCTCAGTTCCTCAAAGACTGACTTCTCACATCCTGCCTCCAAACCTTTTTGCCTGGTCTCCCCATCCTTCAATTGTCTACTTCAACTCTACATTTTCAACTTTAGTTCTGAGCACTTTGCAAGATCAGCCCTCTTACTGATTCAGGTTAATATGCATTCCATACTCTCTAAGGTGATTCCTGCATTCGTTACCATTACTGCTACTGATCAGAATGATCTCTACAGTTCTTCCTTAATGAGCTGGATACTTCCCATCCTCAAACAACTGGTTTTAGCCCATAGCTTGGTGCCTAAAATACAATAATAAATTTATTCTTAAATGAATAAGGAATGGATGAGTGAGTTACACCACATCTGTGACACCTACACTCCCATGACATCCTAGATTTATAACTCTACTGCAAAATTTTAGCAAAGCCTTAATGGAAGTGCTGGGGCATTTATGAAATGGTGTATGGATTTTAATTTTTCCTTGTCTAGGGAATATGTAATATACGGATTATTCCCTTTACTGGCTGATTTCCTTGTAGTTATAAATGAATTTGGGGGATAAGAACCAAGACACTAAGCTCAAAGAAGTGGGTGGAGCTCATGAAGTATCTTAAATTTCTTATTGTGAGTATTCCTGGTCGGGGCCTCAATCATACAGAGCAATGCATTCATAACTAACTACTTCTTGGACATATTTTTATCCATGTATTGATTATTTATTCCTAGAAGTCAGGGATCTTATCATCTGTTTTCAAGTAACATGTATTGAATATATTGATATGTCAGGCATTCTTTTAAGAATTGATTATGATACACTTTACAGCACTGAGCAAAGTCACAGAGTCCGAGTTCTCATGGAACTTCTTACCTAGTAAAGGAGTGAAACATGGTAAGCTGCCATTCTCAAAAACAACCATAAAATCTCAGAAGTGACAGAAAGTTTAACAGGGGCATTAAATTTGTCAAGGAGGTGTGAGAACTGCTATATGGAGTCACAGATTTGAATTCAACCTTATGTCCTAAAATACACACGTATATTTACCATGCCGTAAACAGACAGCCAAAATACAAAAGTGCGTATGTGTGTATTTAAAAAAGCAAATAGGGTAACATCAGTTTTTTCAAAATATCAATGTTAATAAGAATTGAGAAAAATTCAGTTATAAAGAGGATATATATATCTCCTATATATAAATAAATGTGCTGTTACAAACTTCAAATGTATTAGTCGATCCTTAAAATGAAATTGGACTAAAAACATGAACCTACTTTAATAATATATATTGATAATAAGATTAAAAAAGGCTTAAAGTGACTAAGCAACTATCAGTAAACACAAAGTTCTCTGTAGTAAATATTAAATCAGTAAATGTCCATGCTTTTTATCCTTAGAACTAACACTGTGCTTCTACTTGTTCTGATGGGGAGATTGGACCACATGTGGTGTTTTAAAAGCAGATAGCACTACACTAGTGTTTCCAAAATGTAGATGTTCATTGGAATTTTGGGGGATAAAAACCAAAACAAAATATTTAGCTATTTAAAAACAAAAGTAGCTGGAGAAAAATGGATTAAACAGGTTTCAATTCTTCAGGACTTCTCAGGGCCTTTGATAAAGATTGCAAAGCTTCTTAAGTCTCTAGATCCAGCACTTTCCAAGCCTATCAGACTCTGATCCCTTTCAGAACATCAGCAGGTCTGGTCCTCCAAAGAAAACATGGTGGAAAATGTCAAGGTAGAGTTTTTTAAACTGAGAGTTCTGAAATAAGCCCACCAGTTTCTAGCAAGTGTTCACCTTGTAGTATGCATAGTAGCTAATTAACTACAAGATCCCTCCAATTATCCACAGAGGAATGAAACACAGAATGATTAGAACTTAATTCATTATTAAAGATCTGGAGTGGTGGCAATTGAGAGATTCCAAAAGTAATGTTCCTTATTTCAATCAGAGCCAAAACGGTTAATTTGGGAAATATCAAAGCAAGAATGAGGAAAGAGAAAATAAAAATTTTGCTGTCAAAAAAAAGTGAATGAATTCAATAAAATCAAAAGAGGTAGAAGAATCTAGACTGGTAAGAAGACTGCGCAGAGTAAATGTCAATAAGTGCTTCTCAACCTTGGCACCACTGACACGCTGGGATGGAAAATTCTGTGCTGTCCTGTGCATTACAGAAAATTCAGCAGCATCCGGCTTTTACACACTGGATGCCATTAGCACCCCTCGCCCCCAACTGTGACAACCAAAGGTGTCTCCAAATATGGCTAAATGTTCCTTGGGAGGAAAATTGCACCCCGTTTAGAGCCATTTGTTCGAACAGAAAAGAAGTATTTTCAGAATCAAATTGTAAGAAATTCAAGGATTGGGGCTTCCCTGGTGGCGCAGTGGTTGAGAATCTGCCTGCCAATGCAGGGGACGCGGGTTCGAGCCCTGGTCTGGGAGGATCCCACATGCCGCGGAGCAACTGGGCCCGTGAGCCACAATTACTGAGCCTGCGCATCTGGAGCCTGTGCTCGGCAAGGAGGGGCCAGCGATGGTGAGGGGCCCGCGCACCGCGATGAAGAGTGGCCCCCGCTTGCCGCAACTAGAGAAAGCCCTCGCACAGAAACGAAGACCCAACACAGCCATACATACATACATACATACATACATAAAAAGAATGTAAGCAGACAAGAATAGCATTAAAAAAAAAAAAAAAAAAAAAAAAGAAATTCAAGGATGGTGGGTGAAAATGAGAAAAAAAAATAACATGAGCAGTTAACAAAATAAGAAGACATTTTCAAGGTAAATATATTTTAAAGCATAAGCCAATACAATATAGAAACAGAGTATTTTTTCAAAATTTGCAGAATAAAATGAAAGGACAAAACAAGTTTGTCATTCTTAACCTAATTAATGAACAAATGATATAAAAGAAAATCTGTACTCAAGGTTTAATATAATTTAAATTGCGTTCAGCTTTGTTACCTCTGCAGGACTATTGACAAGCTATCAACACTCTATACTTTTAAAAATATGTAAAACATTTAATTAAATATTTTTATAACAGTTTATTATTAACTTTATCAATTATATGTTTTACAGCATTATTTCTACAGCATTGAAGAAAAACAGCATTTTCCTTAGATATTAACAGAAATTTTGGCCAGTTCAGATTCCCAAACTGATGATTATTCAGGATGAGAAAAGGAAACAGGGAAACTTATACATTTTTAATACCAAATGAGTTAGAATTATAAAACACTTGCTCATAGCTTTTGAGTTAATGAAAATAAATATTGAACCTATAAATATCATAATTAAAGTCAGATTTTTTTAATTTCTAAAAGGGGTATTGTTTAGCTGTTTAAAATATTTCACTGTTTTCTTACCTATTTGTATGTATACTTGTTATATGTGATTCACTTTGGTATTTTCCTCTTCTGACCATACTATTCTATCCAGCACTTTTAAAGAACTAATATCAAGGAATAGGTTCAAGCAAAAAAGAAAATTGAATTTACTGAGACTACCAAAGGCAGTAATTACCCAACTACTACAAAATATTGTTTTGTCCCATATAGTTTTTTTCTCTCTCCTTAGTTATTGTTTGCCTAGAAGGCTATTTAAAGATAAGAGGGATTTGAACTTGTCCACTGACAATCAATCAAGAAGCTTTTTAATGGAAAACTACTCAATACAGCAGAGTATAATGGCAAAAAAAAAAAAAAAAAAAAACTGTTCTCCTGTTAAGAAGTGAATATCCACACAATGAATAATCCTTAATGTCTTCACAAACTGTGTTTCTTATCAGTTAGTTTTGTTTACATCGCTCTGAAAACACTCAATCCATATTTTATCTAAACGTATATTTTCTTCTTTATATTTTCCAAAATTAGTTTTTCTAAAGTTATTCTTTTCTTTTGATTACATTAATATCTGACTCCACCAGGGAAAAAACACACTACTTAAAAAGTATTAGCACCATTCAATCTTTATTTTGTAATAAAACAAATAATTATCAAGCACTTACTATGGGTCAGGTACTATTCTAGGTGCTTGATATATATCAGAGAAAAAAAGGGATAAGTATCAATATCTCTAGCCTGACGTAGCTTACATTTTAATGGAAGAGACAGTTATTTTTAAAGTTATGTATAAATAAATTATGTATGATCGAAGGTGATAAGTTATATGGAAAAGAAAATGTAGAGGAAAAGAAAATGTAGAGGAAAAGTAAACGGCTTGGATGGATTGTATTTTTAAATATTGCAGGTCCCCTTGAGAAGGTGACATTTGAGCAGACAGTGGAAAGTGGTGAAGATATTCCCTTGTGGGTATCTGTAATTTGACTTTTACTTAAATGATAACTCAGGCTGCTATATTGAGGCTAGTTCATAGTAGAAAAGAGCTAGACGCTGATGAACCAAGGAGAGCTATTGTAATAATCCAGATGTGAAATAATGATTGGGGAGGGGTGAGGAAGTGGATGCCATGAGAACTGTTTGGACTCTGGGTATATTTTGGGTAGTGTCAACAGGACTGCCTTACCAACTAAGTGTGGGTAGGAGTCAAGGAAAACTCAAGTTCTTGGATTGAACAACTGGAAATAAACAGATCTGACACAGTCTGTGATAAGGAAAGCTAAGGATGAGGCATACGTGGGTGGGGTGGGGAAGATCAGCTTTAGCCATATAGAAGAAAAACAACGGGAGTGTCCATGATCAATACTGACTTTAAGGAGAGAGTTCCCAAGCTATACCTGCATCTAGATACAAATTTTGAGCATGCATTTCCAACTTCATATTGAATTTCTTTTCATACATAATCCACGGCCGCCTCAAGTTCTCTGTGTCCAAACAGAAGTTCCAGTAACTTCCCCCAGAACACCCCCCTCCTACTCTATTTCACAAATCTGTAAAAGAGAAAAACAAAGATATGCTTGTACTAGTGGGATATCTAGGCCACATCCTGAACTCCTTTCTCTTCTTTTTTTTTTTTTATAAATTTATTTACTTATTTATTTATTTTTGGCTGTGTTGGGTCTTCGTTTGTGTGCAAGCGCTCTCTCTAGTTGCGGCAAGCGGGGGCCACTCCTCATCGTGGTGCGCGGGCCTCTCACTATCATGGCCTCTCTTGTTGCGGAGCACAGGCTCCAGATGCGCAGGCTCAGTAGTTGTGGCTCACGGGCCCAGTTGCTCCACAGCACGTGGGATCTTCCCAGACCAGGGCTCGAACCCGTGTCCCCTGCATTGGCAGGCAGATTCTCAACCACTGCACCACCAAGGAAGCCCCCTTTCTCTTCTTATCCACACATACCCAAAGTTTTAAATACCTCTGGAATCTGCAGCCTTCTCTTCATCCTTTCTGCTATGAATTAGTCCCATACAATATTTCTCAACTGAGTCAGGCAGAGGGGCTCACTAACACCTCAGCACACAGCAGCTGCAATGTCATTAACAAGACTATTTCCTTCGAATTTCAGCTAAAGCACTATTACCATCTGAAGTCTTTCATGACCCGCCCCCCAGTTTGATTTGAATCCGTGTTTCTATGCCCCTACCGTATCCACTATAACAAGTATCCACGATTAACACTGAGCTCCAAGGACTAGTATCATGTATATGTCAAATGTTTAACGTCTGAATAACTCATATTAGAGCTACTAGAATTAACCACACTGGTTTATGGATTTGAGGTTTGGCTATAGGGTATGTTGCAGAAGATACATAGAAAAGGAACTAAAGCTGGTAATAAGAATTCTAGGAAGTCCTTTCTCTTGGACTGAGTTCACAGAGCAGCTGCTGGACAGCCAGTGGTCACCACCATGTCCCCAGCTCCAGGTCCAGGAAGAAGCCCCCAGGGTGCCTGATTCCTTCTCACCACATGTCATATGGGAAGCCCGTTTCATGCTTTCTCACTCAGATTACACACATTCGGTTTCTGAGTTTTTCTTTCATCCCCCAAGACTTCACAGTTCTTGTTCCAGGCTTGAGTTTTGACGACCTGGCTTGTTCCTTCAGAACCCTTGCGTGCCCAACCATTAAATCCTGATCGTCCCCAAACCTTCTCTCTTTTCTTCTACAGAGAGAATTGCTCCTCCGGGCCTCCCCAAATCCACCTCAGTTCTGATGTTATTTGAGGCAATCAGAGGCAACGATCCAAGCAGGTTGGATCAGCTACTCGCATGCACAATAATTTGAAAAACGAGTTTAAATATCACTTCACTAGTTTCCTAGTACATTTTCTGGTGAATAACTAGCGATTACTGACTAGTTTACAACAGTGTATATGTCTACATTTTTAAAAAATTTCCACTGCACAGTATTTTATTTGCCTTATGATTTAAGGAAGCTCATGAAATCAGCATGAAACCTCATCCAACTTTAATACTGCTGATTCTATGGAAAAAATCAATTTAAATTTCCAAATAAATTAACTTTTGGAGTATAGTCCACAGAAAGCTTAGAAATTGATTGACCAAAAAGAGGAAGAAATATGTTAATGTTCTCAAACATTAAGGACATACTGTTTCTAATTGTGACATTACACACATAAGCACACACACACACACAAACACAAAAAATAACTATGATGCTACAGGAAGAGAAGGGTTGAATGATTTATTGATAGGCAATAACGACACATGCTGTGAACCACAGACCTAATACAGCTTCTATCATTGGGAATTACACAAGTGATTCTGCGTACTCCAAAAGGAAAAGATTTCATTATTATGTATTGCAACCTGCTAACTCTTGCCAACTCTATATTTATATCACATTCAATTCTTATTTAATGACATATATTTCCAACATTAATTCGTTTTTATGGCATCGTTAAGTAGAGATTTTATTGGCAATGGAATATCTATATTAATTGGAGAGCCCACTGGAAAATTTAAACACTGCTGATATAAAATTTCAATTAATCAGTTAAAAGCACCGATTGATGGATTGTCTTGAAATGTTTAGCTTCAATAATCAAGAGAAAAAACTGATAACTTTTATAACCTACATAAAACTTATACAAAAATTTGAAAGAAAAATAGATAACTTTGATAATAGTCTTTTGATAATATGCTTCTATTCTTTGCCTACTGTAAGTCTGTTTGGTACAAAATATATCTCAAGCATGCCACCTTTTGGAAATATTAGTCATAATAAAATTGTCATAACTGATTTGAATTAAGAGAACCTTCAGTTTCTTTTGTATTTGTGATGAATTAAACATTAAGCATTTTATTCTAAAAATACATTTTCTGCTTTATTGAACATTGCCAAATTCTCTGAAAAATATCTTAGTAATCATATGTTATGCTTTTCCAAGATACCAAAAAAAAGTTTTTAAAAAAAAGCTCACCCAAATTACTATAGATTTTTCTTCTGCGTCACAGTTTGGAAGTTTAACAATAATTATTATACATTATAGTTTTTCAAGGGCACCATATTTTAATTCCAAACTATAAATGTACACAGGAATATATACAAAGAGCTAAAAATACTGTTTTGTAGATTACTAACGAAAATTCATTACGTGTGTATAGGGCTTTAATTCATAGAGTTCTTTCAAACACACACACACACACACACACACACACACACACAAAGCTTATCATTTGAAACTCCTAAGAACTTCATGAAGATTGGTTCCAACTAAAAGATGAGAGATATGATTCTCAGAAAACTCACAGAAAGAAGAGGTCTACATACAAATCGTCCTTTTACACTATATATAGAAATATGAGATTTATTTTAAAATTATGACACATTTGTAAAACCATACAGAAGGAAAATAAAGATAACCAACTGGGAGTCATAAGTAAGAATCAGAGTGTCCAAAGTCATGAAAAAGTAACCCAGTGTGCCAGTCTATGCAATAAAGCAGGGAACACACCTGCTTCTTTAGTCAAATGAGAAGGAAATTGAGAAGCGACCTATTGATGGCCCTCAAGTTCACGAGTTGCTGTTCAGAAAATGGAAATCTGTTGTTCTAATCATGCCAAGGGATCTGCTGCAACATAAGGCTATGAAATTAGCTCTACAAAATAACTGTGTTTGTAGAGGGCCACTAATAACATAGCAACAGACAGCCACTTAAATAATACACACATACATAGATACATACCTACATATGTACACACATACACACAAATATCCACGCTGCTTTCTCCAAATACTTTAGAAAAACCAGTGATTCATCTCTTCAGGATCAACTTTTCCTGGAATGAGTAGATGAGCGAAATATGACTACAAAATGCCTATGAGTTAAGATTCTGTCTCATAGTTTGTATTTAATGAAGTCTTAGGACAGACACAGTAGAGCAAATGTCACTGCATTTCTTTTATACTTAGAGAAAAGTATTAAAAAAATCTGAAAAAGAAGAAATTATTCAAGGTATACAGCTATAAGATATTTTAAAAGTTCAACTGGAACTAAATACTAACTCACCAATTTTAAGGAGGAATTTTATAAAACACTGAGAAAAGTTATGGGTCCCCGTCTGGATGTTCAGAGCAGTTTTTTGTGAAAATCAGGACTCAGAAAGTTTGTGTGTTTAGGATTCTATATACGGGTGAAGCAAATCCTAAACTCTTGTAGTTGTAGCTCTCTCTCAAAATATAATGCTACGTTTTACCTAATGTAATAGAGGTGGGGTGAAAATAGTTGCTTCAAAACTGCATAAAAATATCTTGGAGTTTGAGATCATTTATAGTAGGAATTAATATAAGAATTAAAAAACAAGCATATGAAGAATAAAATATATAAATAAGACATATTTCACATACGTTCATGGTAGGGTGAAATTAAAGCTAGAACATAAATTGTTATTTATCTCATCCATTACCCACTAGGTTCTTTACAGTTAAGCTATTACTAATATATCACCCTGTCTCTGCCTATCTCTCCACTGTCTCTCTATCTCTCTGTCTCTCTCTCTAGAGAGAAATTATTACAGGAAATTAAATAAAAGGTTTTATTGCCTAGGTAGTTTTTACTCACCACTACTTCAACCACATGAAAAATATTTCAAAGGGGCAAATACATCACCAGAAGTGTGTGTACAGATTTTTATTTTCAGGGACGAGCAATATTTGTTACTGGAGTAAAGGGAGGTGAGGTCGATACGCATTGTGTGGAGAACCCGGTAAAGGGCCATTCTTCCCATTCATCAATTCCTCTAAACCCCGCTTATTAACCTTCATAAGAGAGGACTTCCTAAGCAGAAACACTTTACGTAAATCTGTGAATGACCTCTCTTTTCCACACGGCTGCATTCTTACAAATATACTTAAAACAGCCTCTTTGTTAAATGGCATTTTAAGAATCGCTGGAGAACACGCAAAAATAACAGAAAGTATACCCTATAAAGCTCTTTGCCATTAATTATTGCAAAGATTTGAGTGCCGTAATGTTCCTTAAGAAGATGAACGCAGAAATGCAGATTCCCAGATATTAGTCAAAACTGCTAAAGATAAAAGAATCCCAGGATACAGATGTTTGGAAATTCCATTTCTCTCACCTTGGTCCCCCCTTTTTTCTCTTTATCTTACCCCATTGCCTTTACCCTAAGTTAGAGGCAGCATACTGTTAAAAATAGAAAAGTCTGAGTCAAAACACTTTGATTCACTTCTTAGTTTTACCTTTTGTCACTTATGACCTTCCTCTTTGGATTAGAACTTCTATAAAAGTACTATAAAGCAAGTATTACCTTAAAGAGGTACATAAAGAAGTTTGTAAATAAATAGTAATTTAAAGCTGAGCTCTATTTTACATACATTAATTTTATCACATAGAGTTTTTTAATTTTTTTCCAGGAAATTTTCTGTACTATCCTTTTTCCAAAAAGTAGAGAATTTAATGTTACTTCATTTCTATGTGTGGTTTCCCCCATCACATGTATTACCAGTTTTCACTTGTGATTCCAAAGGATGGATTAAATAGCAGATCTACAGAATTGTTTAATGTACTGATGTGATCTTTAAAAAATGAGGCAGAAATTCCCCCTTCTTTCTCCTGTTCTCAACATAGTGACACCAATGTAAGTCACAGCATACTTGCCCTTAGACCTCACCTTGACTTTGAGAAAATGGAACATCTCTACCCATTTAATACATGCTCATTGTCATCAGGGTTGATCACAAGTTCTATGTGAATGCAGTTCTGTCCCAGAAGGTGTATGAGGGGTTATCCCCAGGAGCTGACAGCTTCTGTGTTATAGGATGATTGACACACAAGACAGGAGTTTTGTTTCTACATAATGCTATCCTTTTATGTAATTATTTTTTTAATTACCTTTCTTTTAACCTCATTGCAAAGTTTCCAAGAGCATCTGCCCAAACCTCGACAAAAAGCCTATGACTTTAATTCAATTCAATTTATTTCAATTCAGCAAGTATCTTTGTAATTAAGAATGGCCAGGACACTCTTAGTTACCAGGAATAAAATGGTATGCAAGATAAAAAAGATTCCCTGATTCCTAGAATTTACTGTTTGGTTGAATTAAAATTTTTAGTGCTTGTTGGCCTGAAACATCATTGTAATTTGGGACAACATCTGCAGAAGTCTTTGGGGGAGTCAATTTAGATTTAAATGCCTTAAGCAATAAGATTACTACCATGATTTAAAGCCAAATGTGTTTATACTACTATTTCCCAGCTCTGAAGAAGCATAGCATAATGAAGAGTCTAGGCTCCAAGGTTAGCAAAAAGCTCAGCCGCACCACGTGGGAGCTCTGCATGTTTTGACAAATCATTCAACCTGTCAAAGCCTCAATTTTCTCATCTGTAAAATGCAAGTACTAAGTAGTACTTACCATAAAAGTTTGTTGAGTGATTAAAGGAGATTATATCTAGAACATGGTAATGTTTAAGAAATATCTGTTCTTGTTCTTATTTATAAACAATGAGTGATAGTAGCGGACAAAACCACAATACATAATTTCAATATCCTTAATCATAGATCACAGACTTGTAAAGGGAACACCTGGGAGACAATAACTTTTTCTGCCTTGGCCCTGGAAAAGAGGGATGACTTCTTCCCAGGTACGTTCCATCCATAGATGCTTTTTTATCAGGTGCAGAGTAACAGTTTCAAAGATTTCAAATATCCCTTGGGAAGACCCGAGTAGTGTTCCATGAGCTGATGGGTAGGGTCCAATGGCACCTCTGAGCTCTCAGCTGGATGCCCACATTCTCTGCCACAGCCAGGTAGGTGTATCCTTTCTGTATCTCAGAGGAATGCTGTTTAAATGCTCAGTGAGATTCTGGGGGCAGAAAGTGTGCACTCATGGAAACAGGGACCAGACAGACTTAACTAATGGGCACTGTCAAAATTCAAGTTGTCATGTGCAATTCAACACTGACTTCCCTGCCAATATTTTAGGAATATCTAAGGGTCTAAACGGAGACTTAGCTGCCTGTGTCACCTCATCCTTGTCTGTGCTATCGCAAAAGAACAAGTTTTATTCCTACTCAAGTCTTAATCTGGTACATAGGATAAAACCAATCCTTGAATCAATTAAAAAAACCACAGTCAATCTAAATATTTGTCATGTAGCATTAAGTATTTCAAGTTTTGTATAGGACCGAAAAACAATTAAAAATAAAATGAGAGAGAGCAACCCTTTCAACCCCTCATCAGTATATTACATAAAAAATAACTGTTTTTATCACATTCCTTCTCTGACCCATCCATTATAAACTCAGAGCAAAACTATTTAAGGAAGATTCGAAGCCCCTTTTTCAATCACAGTCTGTATGAACTGACAAACTGTGCTCAAAACATGAAATGAAACAAGGAGGCAAAAGGAAAATGAACGATCAGTGTTTTCCAAATTGCTTCTTTTGTAATAATGTCTTATCAATGCAATTTTTTTAAACAAAAAGGTAGAATAAATTGAAGAGGCAGAGCAGATCTTAAAATAAAACTGGAAGTTTAATAATCTGCTGCTTTTCCTTTAGTCATAGAAAATATACTTTATGAATACATAAAAACATTCTGATAATAGAGGTGATTGCTGCTATGTATTATTCATGTGGCAATGAGTTCACACGACGCTTCTACATCAAGCAAAGCAGATTAACCATAAGGAACAAACTTCAAAGTACACTGTCTTTTCGGTCTCCAAAGCAATAAAGATCCAGTCACTTCCCTTTTAGGGATTTGTTCTGCACAATTTAGAATGCAGTAGCTTCTTTCCTTCATTACGCCCTCCACGTGAGACAGACTCAATCAGAGGCTACAGAAAGAGAGATTTCTTTCTACTGAGAGTCTCAGATGTTTAGAACTGGTTCTACACTCGTGGTTTCATCAACCTTCTGCTACCCAATCCACCTATTTCTTAACAGTTGTGCTGCAAAGCTTCCACTTTTGTCACAGTTTGACTACATTTTCCAAAGAAATAACAACCCAGTCAGACATTACAAAATTAGAAGATTGATGTAGTAGCTTGGCCACCTTTCCTAAAATTATGTGAAACTCTTGTTTGTATGTAACCAGTCTATATTAAAGAGCATTCTGGTATATCCTGCTTCTGCACAGATCTGACAAGCACTTGGAGCTGCATTTAATTACTGTTTGCTAATAATGTTAGGAAAACACAGTAAAACTTTTAAGATCATAAATTGTAAAAATTTTATCACAAAGAAACACTGAAATGAAGTGAAAAATAAAATCAAGGACATTAGATATTTTCATAATTTATGAAATAGGAATAGGAAGAAAATTCAGTGCGATGTTACTAAGGTGCAGACAGATATGAAATGCATAAAACCATACGAAGAGAAAGGTCCAAGATTAATTACACCAGAAAGAATTGATGAAGGTATTTTGGTTTTGATCAGATTTACTGCATGTGAAGTTGTACCACTGGAAAAAGTCAGGAATTAAATCATAAAATGTATATTTTACTGTTGAAATGTCAGTGTGTAGGACTTAGTATTTACAGGAAAATTTCCTGAGAGGAAGCAGTAGCAAGGTTTCAGATCCTGAACAGTAACAAATTGATCCATGTATAGATAGATTAGGAAAATATTTTTACTAGGTATTTTTTGATCATCACAACATAAAACCTAGCAGAGACTTTCTATTATATGGCCTATGTGGTAATTCCTTCAGAGGCTTTGAGCTAATAATTTAAACTAGGCAATAATGGTGGGGTAAAAGCTCTAGACGCCTGTTCTCAAATCTACAGCCATTATCAACATAACTATTAAACACTGTGCTGGAGGTATTAATCAAAGCAAATATATAAGAAAAAACAGAAATATAAGAATTGGAAAGAAGAATTAAATTGTCTCTATTTCCAGGTGCTATAATAATAGACCTAAATTTCAAAAAAAAGAAATTAAAATCTATAAATATAAAAAATCTATAACCTTTGTATATATACAAACAAGCACTTGGGAAATATAATCAAGACAACTTCTTGATAGTATGGAAATATACTCCACAAATATAAACAACATATGAAGAAGAGTCTCTGCATCATTATTTGAAATAGCAAAACACTGGAAACAAACCAAGAATCTATTAAGAAAGGATATGGTTTTGAACAAACTATGGAACAGTCACCAAGTGGAGAGCTATGAAACGGTAAAAAAGAAAGAGGTAGAAATCTTTATGTACAAACATTAGGGAGATTTCCAGGGTAAGTTACAAACCAGTATGCAGAATAAAGTACAATAATTGTTGTGTTAGAAAGGAAGAGAAACAGGAATGCACGTACACATATACTTATTTTTGCAAAAAGTAACATTGGAAGGATATACCACAAACTAAACACGATTATTTACATGGGTTAGGGTAAGCTGGAGTGGATACAGACAGAACTGAGTTTTCTCTGAGTGTACCTTTCTTATGGTTTTGACATTTGAGCTGGTTAAATATTTTACATGTTTAAAAAGAAAAAAAAAATCAAAAAAAAATCAAAGTCCTCTGGTCATTTTCCATTTGTAAAACCCAATGATTAAGGTTTCCTAATTGTCCACTTAAAATGAATCAAGAGTCTAATCCTTCAAGGGAAAGAGATAGGAGAGATACTTATCAAACTAATTCCAAGCTGGTAAACACGATTTGACAGCAGGGAGTCTAAGGTATATGTCAACTTTAAAACAATAAGATATATATTTTTTAAGAAATAAAATATTGCCTATTTTGTCATTCCCATTTCTTATAAAGCAGTTTAAATTATTGTGGTATATTTTACATGCAATAACATTTAAAGATCTTAAGTATCCAGTCAGATGACTTTTGAAAAATACTTTCACCCATAACCATCAGCCAAATAAAACTTCACTAAATATTGATAATACTGCCCCTGAGACAGACTAACTTCTATTATAAATGATCATTTCCTCTTCTTGAACTTCATATAAACGTATTTATTTTTTATGTCTGCCTACCTTTGCTCATATAATGATACTTGATATTAATCTCTGTTGTGCACATCAGTAGTTGTTTATAATGCTGAGTAGTATTATTTTATATAAATATAGCACTATTTGGTTATCCACTCTCTTGTTGATGGAATTTTGGGTTGTTTCCAGCTTCCAGCTCTCTGAAAACAGTTGTTACGAACATGTTTTTACAAGTTTTTGTGAACGTATGTTTTTATTTCTACTGAGTAAATACTTAGAAGTGGAATTGATAGGTGAGAGGGTAACCGTATGCTTGTTGGTCAAAGAGCACAAGCTTCCAGTTATTAGATGAATACGTTCTGGGATCTAATATACAGCATGATGAATATAGTTAACACTACCGTATCATATACTTGAAAGTTGTTAAGAAAATAGATCTTAAATGTTCTCACCAAAAAAATAATAGTTATGTGAGATGACAGATGTGTTAACTATCCTTTTTGTGGTAATCGTTTTATAATAGATATGTGTGTCAAATCAACACATTGTACATCTTAAACTTACACAATGTCATATGTCAATTATATATCAACAAAGCTGGCAGAAAGTAAAATAAAACACACATATGTATGAAACAACCCAACAGATTTGAAAAATTTCGGTATCATTTTTCATTTCCACCAGCAAAGTATATGAATTCAGCTTGCCACATCTTCACCCACCCTTGATATTGTTAGCCTTTTTAATTTTAGCAATTCTAGTGTGTAGCTGCATTTCATTTTGTTTTAAATTACATATAACTGCTGAGTTACGATACTGAACAACTTTTGGGTGCTTACTGGCCATCCGTTTATCTTTATAAACTCTCCAAGGCTTTTGCTCATCTTAATTATGTTGTCTTTTTATAACTGATTTGTAGGAGCTCTTTACATGGTCCAGATAAAAGTCCTTTGCCAGATACATGTCATGTGAATATTTTCTTTTCAATACAGATATCCAATTTTCTAGGTCCAGTCGTTGACACAATTTTCCTTTCCCCATTTAATTACATTTGTGCCTTTGTTGAAAATAAATTGACCATATATATGGTGGATCTAGTTCTGGACTCTCTTCTGTTGTCTTGGTCTATTTGTTTATCCTCACACCTATACTATACTGTCCTGATTAATGTAGTTTTACAGTAAGTTTAACACTGTGCCATTATATTAGCCACTGTCCTCACAGGATGATGAGCACATTTAGATGTTTCTCTCTTTGAACTTTCAAGCCTCTTTCATATAAACTTCAATATATCAACACATGAACTGACATAGATGACAGTATGAGATAGAGAATGAGAACAAATCCTTTCCAGACAAAAGGATGTGACTCTGAATCCTATCACACAGGAAATCCTTCCATGTTCTTTATATGTCATTTTTCTTACCTAATAAAATAGGGATAATACTACCTATCTCATAAAACTTTTGAAAGGTTTAATTAATAAGATACCATATTTAAAGTATCCAGTGAATTATTTGACATATGGAGTAAACCTACAAAAACATAGCTAGCTGTAGACACTATATTCAAAGAAAGTAAGGGTATATTATTCTTTGTAGAAATTCAAAACATGGAGACAATGTTGAATGACTGCCCTATTATTTTTTTAAGATTAGCAATTTCTTTCTTTGGAATATATTATCAATTACTTATAATGTACTACTTTATACTGTTTATGACAGAATATTACATTTTTATGCATTACTAATTATTAATGATTGCTTTTGTAATATAATAATTATACACATTTATTGTTTTTTCACAGTGTTGACGAAAGATAAGAACTTCGCTGTTTGTGCACATACCTTTACAATATTTTCTCTTAGTTCTGAATTTCCCAGAGTAGAAAATGAAACAAGCATGCACATCTTTATCAGGAGAAAACACAGCAATGTTACTCAGAGCATTTTCCCAATAGGTTTACTCTTTCATTACTGTGTAATTAACCCCACATTGAGAATTCTATTGTGAATTCTTTTGCAGCAGCAAATTAAACATTTGACTTGCAGACTATTATGTTTCTGTGAAAGTGACTATCATGTCATTAGAAAATAGGCGAGCAATATTGTGAGTAATGAAGAGTTTTCAGGGAAGCTTTCAATGAAGCTAGAAGATTTGCCCTGGGAGAAAATACTCTATATATTTCAAAGGCCTCACCACAATCTCCAGCACAAAATCCATCCAAGTCTAATAAAGTAGCTTCATTAGCAATGATCAGCACCTTATTAATAATTTATTGGTTGGCAAAGGTACTGATGGGATTATCGTGCATCATTTTAGGCACAAAAGAACATGACTGTGATGCTCAACAAGGTGAACACAACAGAAGTCAAATCTGTAGTAAACCAATTTGGTATCTTTAAAAAACATAACTAGGTATCCTTCCATTAACTAACAAAGCAGCATCCTACAACACTGTACATTTTACTAGGACTTTGCCGTTCATATCTAAAAATATGAACTTCAAGGCTACCATCTGACATCTTGAAAACACAGAAATACATTTTCCTGATCAAAAGTCCACATTTAAGAATTTTCATAAAATGACCTGTTTTAGTAAAACAACCCAAAACGAGCACCATCGGTGTCAACATGTGATATTAAAATTCTCATCCACAGAAAATGAAACTCCCAATGGACTTTAGAATATTTGTAATGCCCACCGTATATTCATAATTAATTGTGAACACTGTAAATGGAAGTCAATAGAACAGAACAGAACGGATGTCTGTTCTAAATCTTCCTCATATTCATTGACATTAGAGAGGGATTGGTGAAACACTGATGCTATTTGGCTAAAGGGACTGATAGAGAATACGGAGGGGGCAGTACCCGGGTCAATAACTGAACTGTGAACCTGGTATACACCTGGGGAAAAAATGGAACTTCCCACTCTCACCACCTTTACAAAAGCCATTATCTTATGGATAAGGGTGCACTTCACCTTCTAATATAATGCTGCTACAGCTTGAAAATACAGGCATAACCCAGCTGTCTACCTAGAATGGCCTTTTACAAGACATGCTTTATAAAATCCTCTTATTTGTTTCAGTGAATCTCCTCTTAACAGGCTATCCTGCAACTTGGCTCCAATTGGGCTGCACCATCTCCTAATGGACAGTCTTACTTTATGAACTTGAACAACAAGAGGTAGTGCGCTTCCTTCCCAATTAAACATAATTCAATCCCCGGAGACACGGCTCCGTTATTGTTCCAGTGTTTAACTACAGTATTTTAAAAAGGAAGGAGAACAACAGGATTTAAGCAAAGTAGAAGTTCCCGGCAATTTGAATCACTGGGTCTTCGGCAGGATTTTGATGAGAAATGAGAAACAGAAGTGGTCATTTCAGGGTTGTCATCGGTCTGAAATACAAGCCTGTATTCAAAGGCTATTTATTTATTTTATTGTTTAGGAAACAAATTAAAGTGCTCCGAGCCCAACCAGGGAAATTGTGTGTTAATTACACACAAGATTTCACTTCCTTCGCATACCATTCTCTAATACAACTGCTTATCCTGGAAATGGAAATACTCCGTGACCTTTTCTTAACCAAAGAGTTCTCTGATGCATACAAAGGACTCTGGATTACACTATCATCTAGAAACTACTTAGAAAGAAATTATTCCTTCCTCAGGAAAAGTTTCATGTATCGCTTAGCTTTTAATGCATGTGTAAGTTATATGCCCCAGAAATTTCATGTATCGTTTTCAATGGTGAAATCTTTTAAAAAACTCTCTAGCTCATTAGTTTTTCAATATTATCTGTCCAGTTAATTATCCAATGTGATCTGGAGGTTTCCACAAAGGCAAAACCACATGTTAAAGTACACAGACATCTACTAAACAGAAGGAATCCCTTTGTGATGAATAACCTGAAGGCAAAAACCTTGACAAATATTAAAGAAAACAAAGTATCTCAACAGTGATCAGTTCTACATTCTTGAATTAATGGAGAGGGCCAGAGGAAAACAGAAACCAAATTTAGTCATGTGTGTGCTTGTCTCAAGCAATAAATTCTAAACTTCCTATGGTTGGGGACATAAATATTCTATGGCCTTACTTTATCCCACTTTCTAATAGTTGGCTCTTAACTAATGTTTGCTCTTGCAATATATCCTTGAAATCTGTCCTCAACAACATGTGAAATTTGCATAATGAAAAGAATCTGAACATTTTGCCCAAGTGTGAAATACATTGTTATAATTGTTTCAAATCTACGATATTCTTAAATTCCCTTTTTAAAATAAATAAAACCACATGAAACCTTAAGAGGGTCTGATCTAAGTAATATATTTCTTTCAACTGATTACAGTTTCATGGTGCTCACCATTAATCTGCTGACCTTGAAGTGAACAATATTCCCAAATGTGAAATATTCCTAAAATAAAATACACCATTTAGAGATGAGGAGTTCTAAATTCTACTTCCAGTTTTATTTAGCTAACAAATTGCATTAGCAGAGTTATATAGTAAACACTCAATTCCATCCTCGATATTGAAAGAGCTTCGCAAAGAATAAAAACTCATGGCTTCTCTTATAGGTGAAAACCTGCTTCGTTTGCCCTGTTTGGATACTTGGGCTCATATTTACTTGCCTTCAAGAAATGGTATACCAAAGCACTCTATTTTTGTAGAGCCTGTGAGGCACTTACTTCACTTTATACATTGATTTTCAGAAGTGAAAACCAGTCTTGGAGCCTCTCCTCTCTTTTTTTTTTCCCTAGTTCATTGCTAAAAATAGAACCGCACTGCTGAGGGACTATGGTCATTGCTAGATGAGCATGGACAATATATCTGAGAGCTGCTTAACATGCAGAAGGGAACAATTCTTATTTCTCTATGAAACTCCACTGGGAAACCAGCACACAGGCAATTTTTCGCACTCTAATCGTTCTATAGCAAGGACACAAAAAGACTTGTGTTCTTATCTAAATATAGAATGTCTCCCTTTCTTTCACAGATTGCTGCCAAGATTTCTAGTTGTCTGCCCACTATCTATTCTCTTTTTCTTCCTTACTAGAGCACCTGATTTGGTTTGGGATAGCAAAGGACCCAGTTGAAATCCAATATTTTCTAGACTCATTCGGAAATAAGAGAGGTCACATGACACCATTCTGGTCAAAGGAATGTAAACAGAAGTCGTTGTGTGGGGCTTTCAGGAATGCTACAGAGGGAGACTCAGCTGGGGGCTCTTGTGCCCTTCACTCTTCATTCTTTCTCTGGCTCTGATCATGGGCATAGAACTTAAGAGTTACAGTCAATTTTTTTCAGCCATGAACAATCACCAAGAGCATCTGGGAGTTTGAGTTTCCAGAACAATGTCAGCATTGCCTATCTGTGGACTTATTTGGTAGGGTCAATGTTTGGGGGTTTTCTGTCCTATATGATCAGTATAAATACTAACTTACATGGATAAAATTCATCAATCTACCGAGTTAATCCTCTTCCAGCCCCTACCTGTCTCCAAGCCTGGAGGCTTTCAAAAGTCATCTGGAGGCTTGATTACATCCTTTTCTTCCTTCACAACCAAAGTCTTTCATTCACTCTTTCACTCTTCTTCTGTGGTCATACCTGACTTAGTTTCACCACTCACGTGACTGCAGCTCTAAGTCAAAACGTCGCAAATGAGAAAGATGATAAAAGTAAATTTTACTTTTTACTTAAAAATTAAAACAGAACATTCTTAAAAATTACGAGAAGCAGGAGGAAACAGAAAAAAAATTAAAATGAGGTAAATACTTTACCTTCACTATATTCCCCTTACAGTAAATTTACATGAGAGTATGACTCCAAATTCTAGAAGGATGCAGCCCAAGTACATAAATACCAGTGGCTAACAATGGCTCTAACAACAGCCTACTCAACAATAGCAAAGTAACCTAGAGTCTTAAACACACACAGGCACACATACACACACACACTTATCCACTAACACACACCCACCCCCCCAAAAAAAAAGCCTGGAACCCAGAAGAGTGCAATAAAAACTAGTTTTTAAGCATTTTAATATAATTTTAAAAGCCTTGGTGTGGGAAAATATTGACACACAGAAAGTGTAACATTGATTAAATGTTACATATGATATAGATCTCTGGCATTCTAAATAATACCATAAACTTATTTTTAAAGTGTTCTTATTCACTAAACAAATTATTTTCAGGAAACACAATACAGTTAGCCCATAAGTTCTTTAGGAGATTGGGTATTGTAAACATTGGAAAATGAAACTTACAGATGTTCTTTATTTATTATTATGAGCTATAATAATGGAAGCCAGTCTGAAGAGAGTTTCAAAATTATGTATTTCTGGAGGTTACGTCACTTGGATAAAAATAGGTTTATAGGAGTGACAGTCATAAGACTGGACTTAATCCTTTGAGGACTCAAATAAGAGCATAATTTAAGCGTGACAAGATTTAGAAATGAGGATTTTGTCCTCATTCATAAAAAAACTAAAAAATTAATAACTTAGTATCCAATTTTAGGCATATCATTAACAAAGTAGAATCCATTATCTCTGTTTTCTCACTTGTGACTTCAGGAGAAAGTGAATTTAACTTCTTTATTTTCAACGACTTTTAAACCGCTATAATAAAAAGGAAGTAAAATTTGAAGAAATTTTCTTAAGTTTTCAACGTTTATTCTGAAGAAATTTGAAAGAATATAAACAATAGGGAAATCATTCTCTACTGACAGTCATACAGGATGGTCCTCTAGTCTCATAAACCAAAAGATTTATTATTTCATATAGAATTAGAAGAGAAACCCCAGTTAAAATAATATGAAGCAAAAGTTGGTATAGAATATAATAATTTATGGCACAATGTTTATTTTCTGTTCATAAGTGGTAGAGTGGGGTCAACCCTGAATTTTAAAAAAATTAATAAAGGAGATTCGATTGGCCATGGACAGATTTTGCTGTCTTTAACTTCTGCCTTTCAACTGTTTCCTTATAAAAACCTCTTCCACTCTCTTATAACTAATACTTCACTGAACACTTGGGAATTTTCTATTTCTCCCTTTCCTTCCATAGCCAAAATCGTGTTCAGGACCACCATGCATGTGTATACAGTTTTGTACTTTGCACAAAGGTACTCAGCTGAATGGGCAAATCTCTGGCTGAAACTGAGCTCACAAATTGCCCACAAAGCTGTGAAAGGCATTGTCTCTGCAGAGGAAGGGAAGGAGGTGGACAGAAAGGAACCCCCTGCTCACCAACCCCTGAACTTTGAGGCTACATTTGCCAAGGGTGAGGGTCAACTTTTTTTCAAATTCGTACAGATATCCTGTAGCCTAGAAGCAGCCCTAGTCTTCAGAGTTGCTACTCCCACTGCAAATGGTTCTAACATTTTCAAAGGAGTAGTACCTATTAAAGTCAACTGTAACACAGTAAGGTGTGGGTCAATAATGATGACAGAGAGGTGAAATTCAGTATGTGTAGAACTGAGAAACAGAGAAGCAGGAGACACCGCATCACTTAGTATCTCTGAACTACACACAAGGGAATCAATGCTGATCCCTGTTTGAGATCATCTTTCCCAGGAAACCATACTATTAAGGAATAGTAGCATGGAGACTGTGTGTGCCTAATAATCCCTGTTATACTTCTGTAACTTCACCTAGAGTCTACCTTACTTGGACTTTTGATTTTCCTGTGGAGAATGACACACATGTCTCATATGGATTTGTAAGGTGCAACATTAGTGAAATTTTAATAATGACTAACAAATTATAAAAGAAAGGGAAAAATCAGATGATTTAAATTCACTATTAGTACTCAGTACTGTATTTTTCATGTTTGAAAGAAAACCATGTAAGGTGACCAAGAAAAACTGCAGTTGCGCTTTCTTGAAATGCATAATCTTACAATTAAACGAATCTTACAATTCGTTTATAACCACAAACAAATCTAATGATAAAGTTTCTAATGATATACTTGCTATTGAAATATAAAACACTTACACACAAATGTGAACTTTCTAAGCAAATGAAAGCTATATTCCTCACAGTGTTTCACAATTAACTTAGCTTGCCTCTGGCCAGTCAAAGGGCAGATGGCTATCCTTTTAAAATCTCTAGGTGAGCCATCTCTCAGAAAGGAGATGCTGGGTAGAGTAACCCTATGTTCCATTTCAAACTGGCTAGGCAGCTATTTCCTTTTGCACTGATAGCCACACCCCTTCATTTAAAGAAAGATTATGTCAGAAAAGTCTGTCCCTCAGCCTGTAGATAAGAAGCCAGTACACAAAAGGGAGACAGAGAAGTGATGGCAGTTTCTAAAACAATGGTTCTTAACCTTATCAAATCCAGTGTCATGTTTGTATGAATAAACATTTAACTCCCTTTTTATAAACCTGAAATAAAATTCATTACATTCTAATCTAAGCACAAAATTTAAACATCAATCATCTTAATACAATAAAAGGAAAGGAATTTATACAAACAATATATATTTCAATATGGAAATATCCAAGGTCTATCACACTATAAGACATAGTAGTCAGATGTTTTACTCATACCTAGAATCATGGTGAATATAATAGTTACATATGCAGATTGACACAAATGGGTTTATTTGCCACTCAGATACTATAAGGAACATTGTTATTTGTGATTTTATGAAGTGCTGAAAACTCATATTAATGATCTGAAAGAGTACCAAGTTTCCTCCACTTACACAGTTGTTGTATCTGGAAAATTAGTGCATATTAGAACTATGTGATATACTTTGAATTTATATTCAAATTCTAGTTAGGTTCTAGATTCAGATATTTCTAAACAGATTTTCCATTTGCTCAAATCTTACAGGCATTGGGTGGTAGGAAATTCTTTGTGGGGCAGGCCTGACATGCGGATGGCCAGATGTTCTAGCAGTCCTGATCTCCACCCTCAATGGCAATGCCACCACCCTCTTCATTATAACCAAGAAAAATACCACAGCAAATTTCCAAAATGTCCTCTTGGGTTTTGTTTTCTTTGAGACTCTCCCATCAGAGGGAGGAGAAAGAGAGCACTAATTCTTCCTTCTCCTCACAGCTATTGCTGCATAGACAATAAACTATATGAGGTGATTTAAGGGAAGATCCCTTATCAACAAAATATTGCTTGCCCCTGCCAAGAACTGAAATCACATCTCTTATTAAACATCCAAGAGAAACTTAATGGGAGATACTGTGGGTCCTTCAGATTTCCCAACCTCGAGTTGAAACACCTGAAGTAATGGATATTTTCAGTGATAGAAATGATGAGTTAATAAATGAGAATCATAGTTCAAACGTTCTACATCCTACCTATAATGAGGTCCTACTATCTACATAATTATTTCCCAGATCTCCATGACATGGTTACAGATATTAGACACTTCAAGACAGAGAAACATATGACAACGAAGTGAGGTAATATGGTGGGGGGTGGTTTTAGTTGGAGGTATCAGAAGGCTGAATGAGGACACCGGAAATCATTTTAGACACAAGTTTGAGAAGGAGACAAAGACGAGGAAAGGAAGGGGGGGTTTCAATATGTCAAAGAATTTTGGTGCATTTTGTCAAGGGATTCAATATTGTTGTCACTTTTTCTTTGACAATCCCCTTCTTGATATTTTTTTCCCTTTTCCACGCAGTATGGAAGAAGTTCACGTCAGGATCTTGAGTCATTCAACAGGAAGTAGTCCCCACCATCCATCCTGGATCTGTACAAGAACCCTCTACTTCTTTATCTATCCTTTAATATCACAGAGAATGTCTCATTTTCTCTTTTCTAGTTCATCTGCTAAAGTGAGTTATCTACCACCTGAGTTTTTGAAATGGGATTTTCTTCAGCAATTGAAGCTAAATCTATTTAGGCAAACTTTGAGACAAAGCAGGCATTCCACCAAATTAAAGATGGTAGAGAGATAGGCATGAAAGTGTTACACTTGGGGAAGTGAGACTCTTATAGCTACCCAGACATTACAACAATGAGCTAATAGGAATAGAGTGAATAGGAATGCTAAGTCCCTAAAATCACGTATGAATTACATGTTAATTTTACACAAAGATAATGAAAAGAGAACTGACATTTGTGAAATACCTACATTGTGCCATTCACTATACTAGGCACTTTAATATATGTCATCTCACAGTCAACTCAATAGGTATTATTATTCCAATTATTTTACAAATGAGAAAACTAATGTTTGTAAATAATAAAACACATCTCTTTTCACAGACTTCTTTAACAGAGTCCCTTAGTTGAATCTGGGGTGTCTAATACAAAATCTATCACATTCAGACAGCAAATCAATATTTTAAAAATAACGGACGGACTAGATGAAGGAATGAGTGTGTTGATAAAAATGGATGAAAAAACTCATATACCACACATAGAATTTTAAAGAAAATTAATCATAAGCACAAAAGACACTCTGAGGTGTGCAGAGGTCTGTTGCAATGGGAGTTTAACGCATCTTCCAATATGAATAGATCAATCATAATCTTTCTTAATGATTTCAGAAATCCTTTTTAATTTAAAAGCCAGTAGTCAAAAGAGAGTTTTGACATCAGTAAGATGAAATAGCAAAGAACAGTGATCTTAAGCCATTTAGGGGTGGAAAAAGCAGCTCCAAAGACCTGATTGGTCACTGAAATAATAATCAAAATAGTATATTTAATAAACGTTTATAGCCATTTCAGTACTCAGCATAATTTTACATGGTCTTTGGGTCAAGAAGACATGATATATGTAAGTTATTTACAAATATGTTTTTAAAGATTTTTTAAATTATGTCACTTCAATGAGGTGAGTTTCATTTATAAAGAAATTTCAACTATTTGAACCAACAAATTTCAACTATTTGACCAACAAATTTCCTCATAATGTACACTAAATTAACGTTGACACCCCTATCAAACACACACACACAGACATACACACAAATGTGTATCTTAGAGATACTGAGAATTAGACATGTTATTTTCCAAAATAAAAATGAACTCCAACATCTGGGTGTTCAAAAGTTATATTTCTTACTCATACACTGCAATTTCCCTTAATATGTGTGAACGATATTGTCTGTACTGTTCAGTATCCAAGCTCATTTCATGGACATTTCCATTATTTCCTTATTTACAAATTTAATAGCAATATTCAAAGATCACTTGTACGAAAACTACATAGTAACACATTAAGCTCTCACTCAGTATTAACAGCAACAAAACATTCAATAGCAAAAGTCAAGTGATTAAAAAATTTTGAGATAAAAACATGAATATACCTAATAAATCTATGGTGGACTACCAACAATTCTGTATTCTTCAGACCTTTCATACCGTTTCAAAATTCAATGCACAAAACACATCATATTTTTCAGAGAGTAAAGAAAGTTGGGAAATATCATTTCACACCTATTTCTTCATAGAATTCCCAGAAGAAAAATGTGAAAATGACAATGTGACATTTGTCATCAATTTACAGCTGACGTTTTAGTTTTAGAACTTGAGAATGTTTATTCTCTTAGGATGCTTTTCTTACATTCTGCCACACATCTGGCTTTAGTTTAACATACAAGAAATGTACTTTACAAAAACAAAATTCAACTGAAAAAAAAAATGTCAGCATAATTTGCAAAAAAAATTCTCACTATTAATATAGATAATTATGGTATTCTTGAAGAAATAGTGACATAATCCTTCAGTAATCTTTTAAAGAATTATATATTTAGGTAGAATGTGGTTTTTTCTCCCTTAATTTTTATAATTTACTTTTCAGTTTTAATTTTATTTATAGTTCTTTAATTTAAATTGGAATTACATGCTACCAACAGAAAGCATCCTTGGTCCTACCTTTTGGCAAACCACTAAGTTTGTGGTCCAAAAAAATTATTATTGGTCTTTTTTATTTTTAGTAAAAAACTCTTCCACAAGTGTTTCTATGAAATTTGAGGCTTTGTTTTTAACAAAATTACATATATATTTCATCTTTGACTCAATAACAATGTTAAAAAGACCTTTAAATCATATTTTAATAGTAAAATTAAGAGTAAACAAGAGGCTCACGTTCCTCTTTCAAGTACTAAGTATTTCTTCATGTGTAGCAGAAGATGAAAAAGGAAAGAAAAATGTACCAACAACATTTCAAAAAAACAAATATCCCACTGTGCTCTTAAAAACGGATGAAACATCCCTGTCTTCCATGTGTCAGGTAAGTGGGTATTTAAATAACATATTACCTTTTCCAGAAGTATATATTATGGTCTAATAGGATGCCTAAAGTTATACTTTTAGAGCAATTTCATGATTAAAAAATATTCACTCAATTATTTACTAGTTAGTCCTAAGATTGAATAAAGTTTCCAGGCAAATCAAAATGCAATACTCCGATTGCAGATTGTAGAAGTGCATTAGTTCTGCTTTGGTGAGACTTGACAAAGGATGCGCCACTGTCCAAAAAAGTCCAAAGAAAAATTAGGAAATAACTAACAGGGGAATAACCGGGTAGTTGGTATAGGTCACTCGGCTTGTATCTAACATCTTCTCCACCCAAGGTTTGAAAGTCCGTTTTCCTATAGTAATCACTTATAAGTCCCATCATGAGAAGTAGCCGTGTATCTTCTTCTTAAATCACACAACACGGTGCTGAAGTGTTTCACGTGCTCATTGCGCTGAGATTCACGTCAATTCACCATGAACAATGACCCTATTTTGACATCTCAAGCAAACCACTGCCATGTAAACCAACATACACCCAACAGCGGAAACCAAATCGCTGGATATTGAAGGTGAGTGCTGGCCGAGGGGATAAACAAGTGTGAGGCTCTCAACGGCCTCCACCTGCTCCCAAGTTTAGAGAATGAGCCCACGTGGACATTAGTAACATTTGTCAGGAGACCCCGCCTGCTAAAGAACACAACCAAACCAGACCAAAGGAACCAACAAACCAACCTACTCACAGTTTTTGTGAAACGAAATCCTTTGGGAGATCACAGCATGAACCTCCTTAATACCCCTTCCTCGGAACCCCTCTGAACCACACTAAAGTCCCCTAAACGTTGAAATGCAAGACTTACAGCAACAGTGTCATTGAGTCTAACTTTCCCACTGTAATCAGTTTCTGACATTCAACACCTCTTGAGGATAACTTAAGATATAAAATATATTAATAGTAATGCTTTGCAGTCCCCTTGGGGGTTGATTATATAGGAAAGACTGATCCTGATTGTCTTTTTTAAATGGAAAAACTCACTATATTGGCATAAATGCCACGTAATTTATGGGAGGATTACCAGACTATTGGTAGGCATCCCTCATGCCCTATATAGTAATTTCTGGTCGTCTACGATGTAAAAATCACACTCAATTAGTATTAAGAATGGCACAGAACACGCTGATCAATCTCGTTCACCTTATCAGATCTTTTTCTATACATCTACTCACATAGAGAAATGTTTTTCTATTTATAAGTTGAAATAATATAAAGCAATAAATAATAAGTAATTTTATGTCAGTAAATGAATATGTGCTTTACAAGCATGACATCAACGTGGAGTTATCTGCATATCAGTAAACAATATTTTTATTATGATACTGGAACAAAAAAGTGCATACACACACCTTATCAAACATGAGAAGAGTATTCTGGTAATTGAGATTAATTAGATGGATTTTGGTAGGATTCTACCAGTCTTAACAGAGAAAGGCAAGAATTCTTTCTTCCTTTGTGATAATCTATAATAATGACTAGCTTTACTTAGAAAGCATTATTTCTTGTCTACTATCAACAGCATAGATATCTTGCTATCATAGTTTCGTTTCGCATACCACCTGGTACAAGTTACCTCACTTTCTAGGACTTGATCTTCCTAATCTTTATAATGCTAATACATAACATTAGCTGAGAATTTGTTCTTGGTAAAGCAATTTGTTAAGCATTTTAAATGCATAATATTATTTAAACTTCGTTAGAACCTTGAGATTCTATCCCAAACTCCTGTTAGAGATAAAAGCAAGACTGAGGTTTGGAAGAGACTCCATTCTGTTCTGACTGGAAAGTCTAGGAAACTAGAATCATAGAATTTTTTTTTAATTGTAATGGTCTTTAGAGATAATCTAGTTCAATTCTCTAAAATTTTAAATGCAAAACTAAAATTTAGAGATTACAGAAATTGACAAGACTACGCAACTAACCCATTTACCTATATACTTTTTGCATGTTTTTCCCCAAACTATATCACAGACGACACTACTGTACCTTCTCTTTACACACAAAATATTTAATAGTGTGATATAATGATTTTATTTTTTTTCCCATTTTCCCCATTTAGAGTGTGCTTCTTAATTTCAAAATAAACAAGAAGTTTGTTATGGCATCTTTCATTACAGATTCCAAGTTTAAAACCTTGCTACTCAATGTGCGGTTCATGGACCTCTCTCAACATCAGCATCATATGGGAGCTTGTTAGAAATGCCACATCTTAGGTCCCACCCCAGACCTACTGAATCAGAATCTTCCAGCTGGTTCATGTGCGTAATAACAGGTGGAAAGTGCTGCTTTCTGAAGTTCTTACTTCTTTTGCATCAACTTCCTCAATATCAGCCCCAGTAATGGCCAGTGTTGACTAGTACTCAAGGGCCAACAAACATCCATGTATAACCTCTTGTTGGCCAGTGTTTTAAGTATACTGATCAACTGCTTAAAAGCGTACTTTTGCATAGACTATAATCTGAGATAAAGATTATAATTTGAGATATAGACACTGCTTGGGTTTGTTACAGACACACAGTCATCTAGCACTTGCAGGCTGTGCTTTATGTCAAATGTGAAGGCTAAGCCTTTGATGTATGGTCCATGTCGAACAGTTAAGCTGCAAAGATACTGAAAGTATAAAAACATATATATCAAGCTCTATACTGCTCTCTGTTTAAATTGGTATATAACTCAAATTCTGAAATAACCTTATTTTAATACTATATTCCTTAAAAACAAACAATCGGTATGGAATTAATTGTAATAAGAAAACAAGGTACATTTTCTAACAATCCTTGGACTTGTAGCATTTATAAATGCATACATCTTTAATAAAACCACTATCCACCCCAAAGTATACAACAATCCAACTAACTGAAATCTTACTAAGATGAGAAAATCTTTGAAGTATAGAGCACAGCAATGCCAAAGGTCAGTACTTAAGAATATGATGCATATTACCATTAATCACATTAAAAATAACTACAAATATCCTGTAATTATTGAGTTAAAATACCAATATGACATATTTTGTGAAAGTATGTTATAATTACATTCAATATTATATACTTCTTTAAAGTCTGCTATAAACAATACACTTTGAAATGTATGTTATTGAGGAAACTGCCTCTTATAAATGACTGCTATTTCAATAGCATATATATACATATGTGTTAAATGATCAAAGTTATTTCTCTCCTTAGCAAAATTCTCTAAGCTAAATATCATTGAATTATTAGAATACTAGTACTGATGTTTCTAAATGAGTCTGGAATGATTGCTCATGTAGACAATACTGTCCAGGAACAAAATAATATTTTTACATAATGAAACAAATGTTCCTTTTTGATATTAAAATTATTTAGGCAACACATATTGACTACAGTGCAATTATAAAAATGGAGATAAATTTCTGAAAATCATATACATATAACTATATGTTAAAGCACTTAGTTCGCTTAACATTTCTACCACTTCCTCAACAGTTAAAAATTAGACTTTAGTAAAAAATGTTTTGGATTTACTATTGTTCAGTTGTTCTTGATTTCTTTTGGATTTAAATGTGTTTTGTGTCAATGTATTAAACAATGAATTTAATTTTCAAAGAGAAAGCAGAATTTAACTTCTTTATGCCTAATATCTCAGGGTCTGGTGAGAAAGAACAAGTTCTTTGATATAAAACAGTCATGAATATTTTCTCTTATTGCTAATTTTTATTATTTGAAGAGATGGGGACCAGTGATTTTTCTCTCACTAGTGTAACCCAGTTTCCTTCGACCTCACCTTCTATCTTCCTGTTTGATGGGAACAGGCAGAAGAAGAGGCACACAGATGATAAAAAACCATGAGAGGAACTCTGGACTTGTTTTAAATTTCCCAGAGGTAAAAACAGAATGTTGACCTTTTTCACTCTCTCCTTTGTCCTTCTTTTTCTGTAAATGAAATTGGAAGTCCTCCTCCCTTTACTGAAAAAGAATATTCAAAATTTGAGGAGAGGAAGAAACATATTTTCCAAGTTGGTTGAAAAGACTACATAATAATAAGTCTTTAAGTCTCTACAGCCAGGGATTTGGAAATTGGAAACTGTGAAAATAAATATCTAATACATATATTCTACCCATGTCAGACAGAAAGTGATGAATAAAGTCACCTGGCCTGACTCAGGCTGGCTACAAGGCAGGGCCTGGACATGGCCCAAGGGCTCTCCTGAGCCCCAGGGAAGAGAATGACAAGAATTCACTAGGAACTATTGACAGGGCCTTAGACTATGTCTCAGAATATAATTTTCCAGTGACCAACTTTCTCCAGCATTTTTATGATCCTATCATTTCCAATTCCTACCTTCCTGTAGCAAAACGTAACTTTTAATTTTGCCTGGGCCTTTGCAAGGCAATTACGTAGCTTTTATTTTTTTATTTAAATTTTTTTTTTTTTTTAATAAATTTATTTTTTAAAAAATACCTGAATTATTAGTTCCTCATAAGCTCACCAGCATGGGAAGGACTCTTCTAAACCCATTCTGCGTTTGCAGACACATGAATGTGCCCACAGACACAGACCATACGAGTTCCCGTGTTTCTAAGCATAAAACATAGTATGCTGTACGTATAACTTCGTAAATAGCACTTTTCTCTTAATAATGACTTAACGAATGGATGTCACTCCGTACAGAGCAGCTCCAATCACCATCGTGATTATGTGCTTCTTTTTCTGCACATGCACATGTTTCCTTGGGAAAATGCTTTAGTATAAGTAAAGTTGCTTTCTAAAAAACCCTTCAGGACAGAGCCCCTGTCTCCAAAGTCTTTACTCCAGGGCTTACCACAGTGATCTATTTTCAAAAGACCCTTAAATGTTTCCATTGACAATGAAAAAAAATGTCTATAAACAATTTCAGCTGAACCTCCAAATATCCTGAGCACTGATTTTCAGGGTCTAAAAATAATATCACTGTTTGATTTCCCAGCTTTCTAGCTATTTGGATAGTCACATTCAAAAATGAAAAAAAAAAAAAACCTGTCAAATTTCTTTTTATACTTTCCATCACATTTCAGAAAACAAGCTTTATACCATCTGCCCATATGGCTGACAAGTTACAGTAAAAATGTTTATGCTTTTAGATATGTTCCTCATGCCCACAAGCTCTCTAATTTGCAAATGTTGTGGTTTTTCAGAAACATTTGTGAGTAAGGTAATTGAATACCTACTACATTGTAAAACAGGCTCTCCTAAATAGATTAATTATTTTACACTGCTTGAATAATTTCTCCCTTACTTTTTAACATGAGCATACTTTTAAAATAAATGACTCGAGTACTAACATCGCTGTGTGTAGAGTATAGCTGTACTTATATTGTTATATAACAAATGATATATCCAATTAATATAAATGATATATGCACTACTTCTTTCAATTAAGTCTTTCTTAATATATTTGAACCATATTGTTATCTCACTTTTTGACCATTTACATGTGGTATTATGTGAAAATTAAATAAGATACCTTTGCTAATTATTCCAAATCTGTCAGCTTCCCAACTAAATTATGAAATAAATGTCTGAGGCAATTACACGTAATTTTGCAATATCTACATAGTCTAGCCTAGTATTACAGAAGCTATATAATAAATATTGAATGCATTAAAAAATAACAAAATTACTAAGATTAATCTACCATCATGTGCCAGTCACTACATATCCTGTATTTAATCCTTCTAGCAAGACTTTCATGAAGGTACTGCTAGTTCATCATTTTAAATATTAGAAATCTGAGGCTCAAAAATTTAGATAATTTGTCCATGGTCACTGAAGAACTAAGCCAACAACCAAACCCAGTCTTTCTGACATGAAAGTCTGCGCTAATAACCACTATAAGATATTTTCCACAAGAATATGTAGATTCTTTTAAAGAAACATTCACACTTTTACCAAATTAATGTCAACACATTTCAGCAGGTATCCAGTAGAAAAATAATTTTCAGCAATGACTACAGAACATTTTATGACAGTGATCTTCATTTTAGGAGCTTCTAGGATGAGATACCCTTTCATAGTAAAGGGCTATTTATTTCACATATTTAAGGAGATTAGCTTTGACAATAGAGGCCTCTTACCATAGATAATAAACAGTTAGGAACCCTGCCATAGAGAAGACCCATAGTATTGAAACTCACGGGCGGTGAATACATACATAAATATATAAATAAATAAACACATACATACATACATACATACATACAACACCCACATATAGTATTCTGATTTTTATTTGCTTCAGTGAAGTCTGCCTAGCCAAATCTGCCGTGTTACATTAAATCAAGGTAGATTCCAACTACGTCTAGTTCATATAATCAATTAACGACAACTGCAGAAAAACAAAACAGCAAAACAGAAACAGATAAAATTTTCCATAATATTTAAAGACTGAATCTACTTTAAAAATGGCAATTAAGAAAAACCTTATCCCCACCCACGCTACATCCAAATCTATGCTGAGCATTCTATGTGTAGTAATGTATATACTTTCTTCTTGAACATCTTTATTGGTGTATAATTGCTTTACAATGGTGTGTTAGTTTCTACTGTATAACAAAGTGAATCAGCTTTACATATACATATATCCCCATATCTCCTCCCTCTTGCGTCTCCCTCCCACCCTCCCTATCCCACCCCTCTAGGTGGTCACAAAGCACCGAGCTGATCTCCCTGTGCTATGTGGCTGCTTCCCACTAGCAATCTATTTTACATTTGGTAGCGTATATATGTCCATGCCACTCTCTCACTTCGTCCCAGCTTACCCTTCCCCCTCCCCGTGTCCTCAAGTCCATTCTCTACGTCTGCGTCTTTATTCCTGCCCTGCCCCTAGGTTCTTCAGAACCATTTTGGTTTTTTTGGATTCCATATAAATGTGTTATTGGCAGATAGTGAAGTTCATTCCTAGAGTGTAAGATTTTTCTCTTTTTTTAAAAAAAATTATATGTTAACTCACATATAACACCGTATTCATTTCTGGTGTACAACATACTGATGAGATAGTTGTGTGTAGTATGAAACTCACACCACACCGAATCTCATTAACATCCATCACCACACAGGTACAGAATTTGTTTTCTTGTGATGAGAACTTTTAAGAGCTACTCTCTTAGCAACTTTCAAATATGCGGCACAGTGTTATTAACTAGGGTCACCACGCTGCACATCACATCCCCAGGACTTATGTATTCTATAACTGGAAGTTTGTACCTTTTGACCCCCTTCACCCATTTTGCCTTTGTCCTCAACTCCCCACCTCTGGCCACCACCAATTCTCTGTAACTATGCACTTGATTTATTAATATATTGTTTTTTAGGTTTCACATATAAGTGAGATCACACGGTGTTTCTCTTTCTCTGACTTATCTCACTTAGCATTATGTCCTTTAGGTCCACCCATGTGTCACAAATGGCAAGATTTCAATCTTTTTATGGCTAAATAATATTCCAATATATCTTTGATATATATATATATATATATGTATCACATCTTCTTTATCCATTCACCATTCAATGGACACTTAAGTTGATTCCATATCTTGGCTACGGTAAATAATACTGCAGTGAATATATCTTTTCAAATTAGGTCTTTTCATTTTCTTCAGGTAAATACCCAGAAGTGGAATTGCTAAATCATATGGTAATTCAATTTTTAATTTTTTGAGGAACATCCATATGGTTTTCCATAGTAACTGCACAGATTTACACTCCTACCAACAGTGAACAAAAGTTCCCTTTTCTTCGCATCCTCACCAACCCTTGTTAGCTCTTGTCCTTTTGATAAGAGCCATCCTAACAGGTGTGAGGTGATATCTCATTGCCCTTTCGATTTGCATTTCCCTGATGATTAGTGTTGCTGAGCATCTTTTCATGTACTTGTTGGCTGTTTGTCTTCTTCAGGAAAGTATTTATTCAGATCTTTTGCCCATTTTTAATCAGACGGTTTGGTTTTTTTGCTATTGAGTTGTATAAGTTCTTTATATATTTTGAATATCAACCCCTTATTGGATACAGTAGTCCCCCCCCTTATCCACAGGGTATACATTCTAAGACCCCCCAGTGGATGCCTAAAACCATGGATAGTACCGAACCCTATATATACTATGTATTTTTCCTACATATACATATATACCTAAGGTTTCATTTATAAACCAGGCATAGTAAGAGATTAACAGTAACTAATAACAAAAGTTATAACAATATACTGTAATAAAGGGTCCATAACTTTTGCAATTTGAGGTGCAACATAAAAATTAGAATGAATTTCTTTTTCCTTCTTCACAATTTCACGGATAGAAGACTCATTATTACCATAGGTTTTAGCTACGTCGGCATATTTTCTTTCCTCAATAAGTTGAAAACGTTCACCTTTTGACTTAAAGGAAGCACGTTATGGCTTATCTCTGGCATATCCGAACTACCAGCATTGCTACTGTTGCACTTTGGGGCCATTATTAAGTAAAATAAGGGCTACTTGAATGCAAGCACTGCCACAGTCAATACAGTGAATTGAAAACCGGGACAGTCAATCCGATAACCAGGTTGGCTACTAAGTGATTAAGGAGCAGGATATGCTGGACAAAGGGATGATTCATGTCCTGGGCAGGACAGCAGGATGACACGAAATTTCATCAAGCTACTCAGAATGGTGCACTATGTAAAACTTACCAATTGCTTATTTGTGGAATTTTCCATTTAATATTTTCAGACCGCAGTTGACCTTGGTTCACTGAAACCTTGGAAAGTGAAACCGTGGATAAGGAGGGACTACTGCATATAATTTTCATGTATTTTCTCCCATTCTGTAGGTTGCCTTTTCACTTTGTTGATGGTTTCCTTTGTTGTGATGAATCTTTTTTAGTTTGTCGTCCCACGTACTTATTTTGCTTTTGTTACCTTTGCTTTCGGTGTCAGATCTAAAAAAGCATCACCAAGACCAAAGTCAAGGAGCTTACTACCTATGTTTTCTTCTAGGAATTTTATAGTTTCATGTTGCACATTCAAGTCTTTAATCCATTTTGAGTTGATCTTGGCATATGGTGTAAGACAGTGGTCCAGTTTCATCCTTTTGCATATGGCTGTCCAGTTTCCCAAACACTATTTATTGAAAAGACTGTACTTTCCCCATCATATATTCTTGGCTCCTTTATCATAAATTAATTGACTTGGCTGATAGTCAAGTTCATTCACAGAGTGTAAGGTTTTCTTAATGCTTATTTTTAACAAAACTGGTAAAATATATATTATTCTCTTATTAAAGACAATAAATGCTTATTCTCTATATTTTGTCCAGCAAAGATTTGTTTTCTCTCTACTTGCTGATAAACTATTAAACAGTGTCATTTAATCTTTCAAAGCTTTATTTTTGTCATATGTTTTACAAAAGACTTGTTCCAAAATCACTAGATACCTCCCCATCAGAGGGAGGTCCAAACTTGGCCATTGTGGGAATTGCATAGTTGTCCTCTTCTCCTTGGAACATTCTTCCTCTCCTCTTTTCTTGGGTAGTTCCTTCCCATTCTTTAGGTTCCAATTAAAAGATGTTAAAAAAATAATAAAATAAAATAAATAAAAATGTGCAGTTACAATACATTTTAAATTCCAAAACTTAGGTTTTGGATGATGATATAATCTCTGTAAAACTGAAATACTTCAGATCATTGTATACAATAATTATATAACGTTAAACCATGTTTCCATGATATGAAGACTACTCAAATTGTAGTAATATTTTCCTAATATACTTTGGGCAAAGAACAGATAATAAACTGAAATTCAAGACTATGTTGCCTTTCACTCTGCGCAAATAGATGTAAATTAGCCTTTAAAATAATGTCAAAAGCCCTGTTACTTTTGAATGACAGTCCTCTGAAATACTTATCTGTTTCTTTTTTTTTTTTTTTTTGATTCATACAGACAGTCCAGTTTCAAGGCAGTATTTTTATAATACGAGGATTACTCCTTACAGGGAACTTTATTGTAACTACTATTACGTTAAAATTATATTACTTCTGATTACAATGCTTTTACCTATAAGAATACAACTAAGAAAAGAAATCCTTACTTGTTGCTACATCCTAGCTATTTGCACAATTTATACACAGAACTAACCCATCAATTCAATTCCATTATATTTATTTAACAATGTTTATATACCTAGAAATGTTATAGGTAATCTGGGGGATATAAATAAATATATATCATAGTATTTTCTTTTAACTGATATATTAATTAGCTATCTACAAAAATAGTGACTATTAAAATTATATTTAATCAGACTTTATGATATCTGTCTTCAAATACTTTATGGCAGTAGAATATGGGGTAGATATTAAGCTTTTATTACCTTAAAGCCCAGCTAGAACTAATGGCAGGAGTTTATGAAAATGTAGAATTTTGTGTTAGTATATGGGATAACTTGATTAAAGTAGGAACTGTATAAATGTGAAATCAGTGAGCTTTAAATTTTTTGAGCATCCTTCTGCTTTGAGTATTCTAAAAGGGAGGTAATGGACTAATTTTATACGATAATTCAATGCAACTAGTACACTACCTAATATGGTAAAAGATGTTTATTGAAATCTAGTTCTTTTGATACAACCACACCCTTAAATCTATTAATCTAAGAACAAAATGTAGGCTGTGTCTGTGCAAACTGTGGGCTAAGAGAAATGGGAGTAACTTGGACTTCCCTGGTGGCACAGTGGTTAAGAATCAGCCTGGGAATTCAGGGGACACGGGTTCAATCCCTGGTCCAGGAAGATCCCACATGCCGCAGAGCAACTAAGCCCGTGGGCCACAACTACTGAGCCTGCGCTCTAGAGCCCATGAGCCACAACTAATGAAGCCCCAGCGCATAAAGCCTGTGCTCCGCAACAAGAGAAGCCACCGCAATGAGAAGCCCGCGCACCGTTGCAAAGAGTAGTCCCCACTCGCCGCAACTAGAGAAAGCCCACACGCAGCAATGAAGACCCAATGCAGCCAAAAATAAATAAATAAATAAATTTATTTTTTAAAAAAAGAAATGGGAGTAACTTGTATTATGAGTAGGCAGTGCTGGGGAATCACTGTAAAGGATATAAATTTTGAAACAGATTTTGCTGGATGGTCAACTTTGAAAAGGCAAGGCTGGAGGATATTTTTAAGGATGTGGTGCAGTATGTACAAAGTTTCAAATGTAGGGATGAAAAGAGTTAATTCAAAATATAAACACATGGAATATAAGCGCCTACTTTTTGTATTCATCAAAGGATATTTTTGTTATATTAAAAATCAAAATGAAATTCACTGACATTCTATAGCAACTTTGACAATATCAACTAATATGCTAGATTAACATACACTAAATATATGTAATTATCGAGTTTCTCTGCAACTACCTCTATCATTTACAAGATTTTCTGACAATTTAAGCACTCTATTTAAAGTACCTGTTAGGCACAGTAATTATTTTGTTGACATCTGTCTTCAATTTGCATGCAGATTACAGGTATTTCTTTGAAAAAACGTGTTTTGAAAAGGGCAGTCATGCTTGGCTTTTAATGAGTCTGACCAACCATATGGCTTAAGTGAAGTACAGAAAATGCTACAAAATAGAGCCATGTAGGAAAAGGGTTGGAGAAGTTATAGAGCTTTCACAGCATGGTTTCATTATTTCCCTTGAGATGGCAGATTAATATTCATCTATAAACAATGACAAACAAGTATCTGTGTTTTATCATTTAAAAATAACTTTTCTTGCCTTCCTTTAGTGTCAGCAATTTGGGTAATTTCTCACTCTAACATCAGATAATTGAAGGTAACTTGCATTATTTTTCATTGCTCTATCCCTTGAAGTCCAAATAGCAGAGAAACTGCTTATTATCAGCTTGATATCTTGCCTGCAATTAGACCAAATCACCACAGGGAGGTGATGGTACCTCCAATCTGCTCCAAAGTTCTGAGGTTCGGGCCATATATTAGATTTTTCTAAATCAGCATAAATATAATAGGAAAAGGCATTTCGGGAGGGAACAGAATTTAAGAAGGCATAAGACAAATGTGATTAGAAACAGCATGTTGTATTAGAGAATTTGCAAGGATTTCAGTATGGCAAGGTTATGGGGTACAAATGTTGGCTTAGGGGGAGATTACATTAAAGGGACAGACAAGAACCAGAGAAGTGGAGCACGGTGCCAAGATTTGTGATTTAGAAAAGTATTTCTGGCATAGATATCCATGATAAACTAGAGGAGAAACATTAAGAGCAAGGAGGCATACTAGGAGGCTACTAAATTAATGCCCGAGAGAAATGCTGAAAATCTTAACCATAGCTGTGGTGACGGGGATGGAGAGAAGGGAATAGATACGAGGGATATTTAAGCACTAGAACTGACAACTATTTTTGAGACAAATATTTTCCCACTGCCATTAAAGTAAAAGATGTTTTCCTCTTGACAAGACTCTCAAGAAAAGTTTTACGGCTTAGACATCACGTGAAATTGATACTCAAAACAATGGTTATAGATTACACAGGTATCATCTTTTAACCTTTAGTAATGGCAATAATATTTACAGTTCTGGATACAGACTGCAAAATTTCCTGAGAACAAGTTTAAAACAGCTTTTATTCCTATCTGACAAAGCATTTTAACAAATATTTTCCATAGATTTAAGTAAATATTTTCACCACATGATTATTATAATTATGCTAATAGTACCCAAAAGATAGAAATGCATTGTAAAATCACTTTATTATGAAGAGGTAGAACATAAACAACATTGTCTGCATTATCATTTAATGTTATCATTGAAATACAAACATTATGATGACAGGTTTCTTTCCCCTATAACTCTATACAAGAAGGTAATTAACCCTTAAAATATTGCCTAGATGCAAGCTGAACGTCAGTATTAGAGAACTGGAAATCAATGACGTACTATTTCACTCATCCAGCGGCACTATGGTTAAGAGCACCGGCTGTAGGGATAGACCATATGGGTAGCCTGGGCAAGGTACTTCATTTTTCTGTCTGCCTCAGTTTTCTTACCTGCAAACTGAAGCACTGTTTTAAGGACTAAATGAGTGAATACATCTAAAGAGTAGTGCCTTACCTGAAGTCTGCAATCCACAAATATGGGTATTCATATCAACTGGCAACAATTTTAAAGCATAATAATGTCTACTGATGCCTGAAGTTCTGGAAAAGGGCACTAATTGTTTGGTGCTGAAAATGTAATGTTATTACAGATTTCTAGAACTCAATCAGAAAATATTTATTAAAGAAAAGATATACAGTCTTTAATTTTTTTTTTTTTTTTTTTTTTGCTGCATTGGGTCTTTGTTGCTGCGCACAGGCTTTCTCTAGTTGCAGTGAGCGGGGGCTACTCTTCGTTGTGGTGCGCGGGCTTCTCACTGTGGTGTCTTCTCTTGTTGCCGAGCACGGGCTCTAGGCACACAGGCTTCAGTAGTTGTGGCATGCGGGCTCAGAAGTTGTGGCTCATGGGCTCTAGAGTGCAGGCTCAGTAGTTGTGGCACACAGGCTTAGTTGCTCTGCGGCATATGGGATCTTCCCCAACCAGGGATAGAACCCATGTCCCCTGCACTGGCCAGCGGATTCTTAACCACTGCGCCACCAGGGAAGTCCAAGAAAAGATATGTACTTTTTGATCAAGCACCCCAGTCTTTGACATCAATTCCACACAAATAAACCCATCAGTATGTAAATATCTGACAGAGGCTGCTTATTTTTGCATTCTTAATAGTAGAAGCAATGTAACTACCCAATTATGACACACTGATATTTTTGACACAGTATTATCTTTGTCAACTGACATAATAAAATGGTTATTCTTAATTCCATACTCCAGACAGCCAAAAAGCATAGCAAACAATAATAGCATCTGCTTTAAACTAGCCATGAGGAACTTACCTGCTACTGTCAAGATATCTGAGTAAACCTCACATATACTACAGATGTGCATGAGGTAAGATGAAACTGTATTCTTGGAGATTTCATCACTACCATTAAAAACCTCTTCTACCGTAAGGCAGACATAAATTCTTCTAAATATTCTTTTCACATGATAACATTTAATGTTAATCATGTGATTTAACTAACAATGAGTGTATTTTCTCACTAACAAAAGTCAGCTGAAAAACCTCTGGTGATGATATCATACATGGCATAAGTAAAAAATAAAGTTTTATTTTATAGATCAAGTCTTCTGAGATTATATGTGGTTGTCTGGTAGACTGTGTCCAGAAGGATTTGATTCTGTGGCCATATTTAGACTCACGGAGAAAAAAAATGCCATGATAGATTAGCAACATTTGCCTTGATGGTGGCATCAAACTCATGTGTTATTGTGACTACAGGCATGCAGGGAGAAACAAAAAGTCTGGATCACGTTTTCTTAGATCAGTTGACACTAAAAACATTAAACTAATAGCATATTCATTTAATCACCTGAAAAAACTGATATTCATATATGATTTTCCAGACATTATTTTTGTTTGAATCAAAAATTTTTCAAATAACTACATACATTCTATAAATTTCAAGCTTAAATTTATTAACAAGTAAGTAATTTAATGAAGAACAGGTCACTGTTCATGTGTAATTAACAAATTTTAAACAAGTGATAACCCTAAAATATGCTAAAACTTGGCCACATTACATAATTAGGCTGATTTTTTTTCATGTAGTTCTTCCGTTCATATATTTTGTCCAGTATCTGAAAAGTATCTATAGAGTATATGAAGGTAAATATTTACTTACAAGGTTGTTTAATAACTTGGTTCCCATAAAGTAAGAGATGAATGCCTAGTAAAATGAGTTAACAGAGTGATGCATTTTAATCAATATACAATTTATGTTAGTTCACAATAAGCATTTGAGTCTGCATGATTTACAAGTAATAATAAGCGTCTTCCGTTTTAAGAGAATATTCTTACAGATAAATGTATTCTTTGGCAAAGCATGGTATTTCACCACATAATAAACTGTTTTGTTAATTCAGAGTGTAGGTATTTACTTTGCCCATGTATTCCTTTTAAACAACACTATATCGTACAGAAAAACCCGAACGAACTTTTTGGCCAGTCCAATATAATTGAACAACTTAGCTGACATTGTTATAGTGGCTGGTAGAAAATTAGGGGTCAAGGCAAAATGTCTCTTTTTATGTCCTTTTTCAACATGACTCTAACTGCACAGAAGTAAGCAAATCCTTGTTGAATTTAATTAAGCTTTATGTAACTTGATTCCAATGTAGATGCACCACACAAGACAGCAGCAGGAAGCCTGACTTTGAAGGTTAACCTTTATCGCCATTTTCTATGATACGCATTGATCACTAAGACCACCAACCCACGGCAACAAAGCAGGGGTGAAAGTACTGGAAAAGGGAAGAAGAACCTTACATATCTTTGGGGATAATTTTTCCTGGTAAAAAATATTCTCCGGAACTAATTTTACCTCCTTACTAAATATGAAAACATTAAAGAATATATCACTATGTATGTTTATGAAAGCATTTCAAACAAATGTAAATCATAAGGATAATGTAGACTATGGCCCTCGGGAGCTTGCCGGTATTTTTCAGCACTTTTACAGTATACCAAAAATGTGATCTCTTCAGCAAGCAAACTCAGAGCCAACGAATACATCTTTATTTCCAGATTTCCTACTATCAGGGGAGGTTTTAAAATCTGGATGCTATTTTTTAAAAAAATCAGTTACTTCAAGCTGTTACTATGAATAGTCTACCCCAAAAATGAACTAAGTAAGAGTTTAACAAGCTCTTTTTCAAAATTTACAATTAAGGAAATTATCAACTTGGTCTTCAAAATGCAAACGCCTCCTTTTTTTTTTTTTAGAATTGACCCAACCCTTCATAATTGTGCAGTAGGAACACGAACAGCAAGTAACTACCAACTCAAGGCATGTCAAATTCACCTGATACTTAAATGGAAAACATGGAATTGAATGTGTAGCCACTAACGTCCATAACCAAGATGTGTTTATAATGGTAATGTTATTAACCATAGATAAAGAAATGCTTTTTTAAATGTCTCTCTAAAATAAATATCACTAATAGGACCATGCAGATATGAATGAACGAATGAATGAATAGAAGGGCTTGATGGTCATAGTTTAAGTAAATTCTCCAACTCAACCTCAAAGGGGAAAAAACAAGTCTTATTTCATTGCTGGTTTTTAACCACGTTCATTTAGTTCAATACTAAGTAAGCTTATTACTGGCAATTTTAATATTTGGGGGTTTGATAGAGGACGATAAACAGCACTCTTTTCTCTCCCTGAGTTCTCGATTAGAAAAGAAGCCACAGATGGAGAGCAAATATCACCCTTTACATAATAATTGCTAATACAGAGGAAAAGTACTTCAATGCGTGGCAACCATGGGATGCATCAACCTTAATTCTGAAATTAAACAGAACTTCTAGCCATAGGAAGAGGTGAACATCATAAGGCTCTCATATTATCACGGAAGTTATTGCAGAGGCATAGCCTACTCTTGTATGTCTTTTAGTAGAATCTATACCTTCTGCAGGCAGCCTGGAGGGAAGAAGGAGGAAGGGCTCAGCTCAACTAGGTCCTTCTCCCAAAGTCACCTAACAGGTAGATCACTCTACCTAACCTGGGATGGAATTTGAACCGAATACCACTCACTGGAACGGTAGAGATAGAGGCTAAGAACGTTACAAGTGCAGTTTTCTCCACATAACAGGAAACATTAAGACGGAGAAAGAGGTTGCTTCTCAAAATCCCAACAGCATCTTTATTTGGTCAGAACGACAACAGACAGGTTCTCTAGATCCCGGGAGAGGGGAAGATGCAATGTTTTAACTGCGCACCCTGTTAAGAAGTAGTCTCTTTTAAGTTTCTCATTTGAAAAGTGAAAGCCTATATAAAGATCATTTCATCATTATTCTTACATAGTAACATGGCAAAAATGAACACATAATCTCTTTCAATGGCCAAATATGGGATGAATATAGAAATACATCTTATTTTTCTACAAGCTACTTATCTTAAAATGTGTATTTCTCTAGAAAACTGATAACATTCAATTTCAGGTATAGATATAACTATAGCACTCACTTTATTTCCATAACATTGTAGTTGTGAGGCTTAAATTATTATGTGCTCTGTTGTTTAACTTGGTACGCAGTGATGAACGATAAAAAGCACTTCTCAAATAGATTAGATATGGGAAAACTTGGAAATTACACATTTATTTCTTTATCCCATTAATATCAATCACTACAGAGAGACAACATGCAGAAGTTGGTTCTCTATATGTTTAATATTTTTAAGGTAATCACCCACTGGATTTGAAGTAAGAATCTCTCCCTATTCTGTACAACATTTACAAGAAATAAAATCTACTTTAAAAAAGAGAAGCAAGCCAAGGGGAAGTACATCAAATTCTTTTTATGTTTCAATCATGAAAAGGATACATCAAACAAGAAGACTTACTAGTTCACTTTTAAAGACTTATTAAGATTTTCTCTGGAAGAATTTATAATTAAGGGAAGTGATTTAAAATCTCAAAGAAGTTACAGACCTTGAAATGTCCTGCCAATTAGAATAGAAAAAAATATTAGAAGTGTGATTTTTAAATATATATGATGCACATCAAATAACTTTGATGTTATTTATCTAAAGATGATATGCTGTATGTTTATACCTATATAAAAGTTAATAAAAACTATTTTGAACTTGTGGATTCATTTTTTTACCTACTTTTTCCATGTATTGATGTTATAGGAGAAAACTTAGACAAAGATCCCTGTTTCCCGAATATCAGTGCCTACAATGAAATCAGGATTATATATCTCTCTCTAGTGAGTAAATAATACTTTTTATTAGTTTGCATTAAGTAAATAATGTTCTGCCTCTTATCAATCAATAAATTTTGCTAGCCTAAAGCACTTTTTAAGTTAAATTCATTTTATTAAAACAAACTCATTACTGTGTACAAGCTCAGTATAAACTAATAGTATTTGCTTTTATATTTACTTATATATTTTACATTTAATTCAACTATTTGAAAGATACCATTTTAAGGGTGGTATATTAATAAAAGAGAGAGAAAATAGAAAAATATACTATTGTTTTGATATTGTTGGTTTAGTTACTTGAAATACTTGCACAAAAAGACCTATCTATAAACTTGTAAGCAACTTAAACCCCTTGAAAGACTTGTTAGCAAATATAAATATACACATATTTTACATATAATAAATATATATCTATATTAAATAATATTATATCTCTATATATTACATAATATATATTTAAAGGATTTTACCATATGCATGTATATGTACATATTTATACACATTTGTACTTATATATGTAAAAACATATTTGTTACAAAGTATTGGAGCACACTTCTCAAATGTGACAGTCAGTGAAATGATAATTTAATGGCTATATAAAATAATGTAAAGTGATTTTTATCAGAAAGCACTGTTTAAGCCAAAATTTAGTAAACTTTGAGAACAAATTAAATTCACTAAATGTTAGCTCAAGCTCCTCATCATTTAGAACTGCACTGTCAGGGTCTTTCAAATATGTTCAAATAAATGCAACTCCCTAAGAGTAAAATATTCCACTGAAACTTTACATATGTGCCCTATACGTATACATTTACAAGAAGGGAGGCTCTATGATTCCATGGGCTCAGCAGCAGCTCATTTCCACTATCTGCCAAGAAATTAAATTCCGCTTCTACTTCATCCTAGAGATAAGCTTCTTTAAAGTTTATTTTAGTTTAGTTACAAAATAGATAGTATTAACAGGAACAGCATATGTATATATAGTTCAATAACAGAGAAGAAGAAATAAGCCAGAAACCAATGTATATCTGAAATGGTATTGTTATCAAGTTTAAAAATATTACCTGCATCTTCAAAAAATGTCCATCATATTAAGTTATTTGGGAACCGAAAGTCTTAGCATAGACATCATATTTTAAAAATGGGTACCAAATAAAAACATTACTTTTAGATTTTTAGGCTACTTTTTGTCTTGTGATGACCTCTCCTGGTTGAGATGTTCATTATCTTACTTTCGTGTAGTTACCATTTTTTCTCTCCTTTGGATGCTTTTGGTATTAAGAATTTCACTATCAAACTTCTTCAGCGCTGCATATACTATAAATACAATTTTTCATTAAGGGTAGAAGTATAAATTTAAAGTACTGAGTACATGAAGCTCATTCTAATCAGTAAAATCAATATCATTCTTATTATTTAATTCATTTCTAGGATGGGGGCAACTTTGAGTTTTGGTCACAATTTAGATTCAAATGAAAGAAAAAGTCATATTAATTAAGCCATTACACGTTTTCAACAATGAGGAATAAGAGCTAAATAAATAATCTGAATAATCGAACATAACTGTTAACTATCTTAAAAGTAATGGCCTCTGCTCTTCCCTCTTCCCTGTTGCCAAATTCTAAGCTGTAAGAACTAAGAATATATTTCAGAAATTACAACCTTTCCATTCTTAAAATATACTAACCCAATGACTGAAGGTAAGCCATTCTTGACACATGGTGAATTTTTCAGATTGATTCATTATAGTTAAAGTATACAGAAAGATCAGGAAAAACTCTGGCTGTGAGGGCCTTCAATCCGTGAACATAGTAAATTTAATGTATAATGAGTTTATTTTCTGAGAAAAGTGGCAATTAGTTCTATATAACCAGACCTTGACATGGAAACTGAAATTTCATCAGAATAGTTTTCTCAGAATCTAGTAACATGTTTATGTAAATATTAATACCGAGCATTAATAGCTGCACAATTTATATTTAAATCTATAAAACTGACATTAAATATTAATAACACATCATGTTTTTGAGGTTTAATCTACTTTGGAAAAAACTATAAAAATGTGTTTCAAGTTCATTACAAACTTAGATTACCAGTTAGTGGCTTCTCTATCTTTAAATGCAAGGAAAGAGAACCAAATACTCTACTTCGGAGAATATGTCAAAACAGTAATACTGGTTCATCATATGATAATATTATTTAGTAGATCCTTTAGCACAACTTATGAAGTCCTTTTTCAACGTTTATTCTTATCAATATTTACACACTGGAATAAGAGCATTACTATTAACATATGGACAAAGATGCATTAATGAATCCCAGGATCTGATAGACAGAGATAGTACTACTTCATATATGAATTCTGGAAAACACTAAACTTTTTTTCCTGCATGGAAAACGCTTATTTTCAAACTCTAAAATCTCCATGATGATTCTTTAACAAGTCGTCCATTCTCAGAAACAAGTATGTCTTATGAATATTACCCTAAGATTCCTACAGGCTATCATTCTAGTATTTAACCCTTTCTGAACCAAAGGAGCGCTCATGCATTTCCTCTCTAGATGCACAATACGCACTTCTAAAGCAATGCAGACGATGGGCTGGAATCTTCCATTTCTTTCTACTCTTTCTAACCTCATGAACAAATGAACAATCTTTTCTAGAAGAACTAGCCAAAACACACAGAGATAAACATATTGAACAGCATCAGTTTTTCTGAGAACTCTTTTAAGAAATCTGTTCATTACTGCATTAATGTTATTTTGCCCTGACTGTCCCAAGTCCTAGACTGCATTGCACTTAGCTGCCAGAAAATTAAAGCAATTTCAGCTACAATATTGGATTCACTGTCTTCCATTTTAATAAGCAAGTACTAAAAGGTCATTAACTTGGGGCGGGGGGGGGGCGAACAGAAGTCCAGAGGAGCCCAAAAGACGCTCCTTTTTCACTCCTATAGCCGTGCTTATTTAAGTTAAAACCATAAATAAAAATAAGAAACTTATTTTTGCCATGTTTTCACTTTTCATTCACTGACCTACCTAAGCAAAAGGCAATGAACTTCCTCTACACAAACCCACCAAAGTGGAAGAATAACTCCTAAGACGCTGTCCCCGACACGAATCACTCTAACCAAGCAGTTGCCAACCAATCTCCACGACCAGAAACAACTTTCTAGAAACATCGCCAGCTTCAAAAACCCTCTCCCCGCAACCCGGAGCGCGGGGTTTGGAGTGTCCCCTGCTGCAGTGGCCGCAAGTGCGTGACAGAGGAGCCACACGCACACATCAGGCTGCGACACCTAAGAAGGCACCTCCGAGTCGGAACCCTGGGGTGGAACATCAATGCGGCACTGAAACTGCCCCAGCGCAGAGCGAGCTCGCGGGAGGGCTACTTACGGGACGTGGCGGGAGCCGTCCAGGCTCTGCAGAGGATGCTGCCGACCAGCCAGAGCGAAAGCGCTGCCCCGCAGCCGGCTCCCCGGGCCACCGGCATCCTTCGCCTCCCGGCTCGCGGTACTCCAAAGGCTCGCTGCGGAGAGACGCCGTCCGTCTCTCCGAGGGGGTCTCGGAGGGAGATGGGCCGTCCTCAGGCACGACCGAAAGCCAAGCCCCTCCTGCTTCCTCTTCTTCTCCCCTCACCCGCTCCGCGCTCCAGTCCGGCGGGGCTGGGAGCAGCGGGGCGGCCGCAGCCTTCCTCTTCCCTCCGCGCGGGTCTTGCCTCTCGCTCTGCGAACCAATGCCAGGGGGAGGAATTCAAACCGAGAAGGAAAGGGAGGGGGGAGCAGAGGAGGGGACACCTACCCCGCCCTCTCCCTCTCGGGGAAAAAAAAAAAAAGACAAAAAATCGCCAGGGGACGAGGCGAAAAGCCACAAGAGCGGAGGAGGCAGAAGGAGCAGGGAGCACGCCGGCGACGGCGGTGCGGAGGTCGCCGCCGCGGGCGAGCGCTCCCCCGGCCGCTGGGCAGCGTGAGTCGGCGGGGTTTCCAGTCGCCCGCCAGCTCACACGGAGCGACTGTGTTTGCGCGGAGCGGAGCACGCAGCCCGGCGGGAGGGCGGGAGGGCGGGCGGACGCACGCACGGCCTCAGCGCGGCGCGGCGCGGTGCAGCATCTCCCGGGCGGTGCAGCGCGAGCAGCGGCGGCCGCGGCCGGAGGGCTGGGAACGCCGCCGCCAGCAGCGCCTGCGAAGCCGGGCGGCGGGCGAGGCGGGGGGAAGCCCTCCCTCCTCTCCCCCTCTCCAGGCCCCTCCCTGGCTCCTCCTTCGCCGCCGCCGGCTCCTCCTTACCTTACCCCTCCGGCTGTCACAAACCTTCTGCCCTGCCCTCGCCTCGCTGGGAAACAGAAGAGGGAAGGAACCCAGGGCCCCGGCTCCATCAGCTGGGGCGCGGGCCGAGGAGGGAGGCGCGCGCCTCTCCCCGGGCGGGAGGCGGTGCTGAAGTTGGGAATTCGCAGGGTGATCTTGGAACCCGGCTCCAACCCTGACTGCCCCCCACCCCTTTGCTCGGATGCCTTCTTCTCCTGTCTCTCCTCCCCTTCAGATAGAGATGGTACAGGCCCCGGGAGCTCCGGCACCCCCCCCCCCCCCACCGGGAACTAGAATCAGGCGTCCGACAGGCAGGTCTTCCGAGTGGTCCTAACACCAAGTGACGGAGCTGAACATCCCGACCGGAGCAGCGGCGACTGCAGACGCCGCTAATGCAGATGTTTTCAATACGTAATTAATTCGTACTCATACATATGCACACGTACACCCAACACTCGCTGCTGCCGGGAAAACTCCATTCAGGCAAACGCGCACACAAACAGATACAAACACAAAACTGACATCAGCAGGCACACGGGTAACGACTTCAAGGTATCTGATGCATTGCAAGTACGAAGAATTACGAATAGCTAGGGAGACCCAGATTTTCTTTTCTCATTCAGATCATTTCAATAATAAATCTCAGGCTCTTCTCCCTAGCTCACACCTCTCCACACACCATCCTCCATACAGTTTCCTTCCAGCCAGTGTACATATAGTACTGGGATGCTTATATGTCTGCAGAACCAATCCTTTCACTGACTCTACTGACACAGTTAAGAATTATTGGTCATTTCACTATCTAACGATGTTTAGGGAGGGCTAAGGAGGAGGAACCATGTCTTTCAATGTTATGCCATGAATAAGCGTTCGCCTTTCAAGACAAATAAAATTTTTATGGAGACTTGCCTACTCCTGGAATATACTCTGAGTTTAATATTATGGTTATTTCTCAGAAAGGTCCACTGTAGACAGTGCTGTGTGTTCACTGCATAATTTGTATGGTGGTAATGGGCCTGATTCAGCGTTCTTTATTAGAGCTTTGTTTCCTATTGATTTAAAGGGATGTTTTGTCCTAGTAAGAACTACAGATTGGGTACAATCTGGAAAATGAAGACACACACAGATGACTAACGGGGGAAACTGCATCCTTGTGCTATAAAACTCGCCTCCTATAAAATGATACAGTAAATGCCTTCTTATGGAATATAAAATGCCCTTTTTCTATTTTAATTCCCACAGAAGTCAGTGAGCGCTTGCAAAAACACTGTGGTAGAGAACTGTCGTCAACCATTTGTAAGAACTCAAAGAAACCAGTCATAGGAAAAAAATACTGTGCAGGAGCAGAACTTTTCAGAAGTCAATTTTTAAACTATGTCTATTTTAACCATTGCACTAAATGCCACTGAAGTAGTGTTCAAGGTTTTTAATAGAAGAATAAAAGTGGAAACAATTGAAAGTATTACCATTTCAGTATCTCAATGGTGCTATTCAGTGGGCATCTAGGTACTGAGTTTAAAAAGCTGGCAGTAGATTTCTATTTCATTGTTTTGTAACAGAAAATGACATAACTGAGGGTGTTGCTTTCCTACAAAAACATTCCGACCAGTTTGTAATCATTTCTCTTAAGGAGTAAAAACAAACAAAACAAAACTTTGTTTTAATGACACATGTAACCACCCTGCATCACCACTGTGTTATATAGTATGGTCTTACTTCATGCCAGTGTGAGCTAAGACCCTGCCTTCATCAATTTTCAATGTACTTTGCCCTGTTTGAAAGTTAACAATGTCACATTCTTTGTAGTGCAACTACCTTTGCTTGAAATTTGTGTTAACTAGATAACGGACATTGGAATTCACAATTATACTTAAAGAAATAAGACTTCAGTAGTTTCAGGATCAGACATTCCTTAGATTCTAATGCTACATTCTCCATATCCAGTTCACCCTTTTCATCATTAGATATTAACATTAAGAAGATTCTTTTTGACTTCAATTATAACTCTTAATGAGAAGGTAGGAAGTCCTAAGCCTATGTGGCCTAGTCAACCTTTAAGAACCTGTAAAACTGAGAAGCCAATCAATGGATTCAGGATACTTCTACCAGAAGCCTATTAGATATAGTAAACATGGACTGTCTTATTCCAGAGAGTGAATTCATCATGGATATGTGCATTACATTGTATTTGAAAATAATCGAAGACGGCATATGATGAAATGAAATGTTTCTTTAGTTCAATATAAGAATATAAGGTCAATCAAAGTTTGAGAATAGTAAAACTAAGTGGACCGAAGGCACACAAAGAGAAAACAAAAACATGATGAGGAAAGAAGATGGGCAAGTTGTATTATTTTGGAAGTGAAGTAATATAAAATAAGAAAGGATAGACAATTCCTGTTTCCCACCACTGACGTCCTCTTTTCTTCTTCTACAGAAATTATTGGGCTTATTTTTTTATATTAACATGACCCCATAATTGGAACAAGTTATTGCTTCACAAGCAACATATTCATCATTCATTTATATCTCCAATATTTGTTGAGTTTCTACTATTATTGAGCTGGACATTGTGCTAGATACTGGGATTATACCTCTGAGTAATCAGTAACACTTTTGCCCTCAGAGTTGGTGGCTAATGAATGAATAAAGAGATCAAGATAAATATGCATAACTTTTATACTGACATCTATTCAGGTAAATATTGACTGGGTAATCTAGTATCTTCATATTTTCTTTAAAAAATGAAGATCATCAAAAAACATTCTTATCACAATCATCATCATAATCATTCCAGAGATCTGTAAGTAATCTGCCACCTGGTAAATTATCTCAAAAGTCATCCCCAAATTCTGGAACTTCACTGATGAAAAGAATCACAATATTTTGGTTTTAATAACACTTTGAAGTGACTAACTCTATTAATGAAGCATTGAAAAAATTCAGGACTTTCCAATAAGTAAAGAAACAATTAGTATATCTCCAGGTGTGGTCCTTAGAGTGGAATTTGCTTCTGGAAATCAAGATGTTCAACTGTGCCCAGAAATCAGTGTATTCCCCCAGAAAAATATGTCTAACGAGGATAGAAATTCTTGCCACTCTGATTGTATACTCCAAGAAGAATTGAGTAGCTGGATGTATAGGATCTGTCTGGGATGCATTCTCTAGTAAAGATGAACATAATGAGACCAAGTCTTATAGGAAAGCTCCTGGTATACAGAAAGTCACCTGGAGTCTGGGCCTTTGGCAATGCTAATTGGCCCTGGACACAGTGAGATACTTCCCATTATAATCAAATATTAATTGTGAGAAAGCCTGTTTGAGGAAAGTGGCATAAACTAAAAGTAGCTTCCAAAACCCCAGTCTATTTTAATGGTCTCAGAGAAATGCATGACAACTAGTGTTATCTGGATTACATTCTCTGAAGATATTTGTTTAGAAACAATTCATGTTTAATGATTTATTATTTTAATATTAATAGAAAGGGTACAGTTGGGAAAAGGTGGTCTGAATGCATGTATAAAACATCTTTGAAATCAATGATCAAGGTTAGGAAACTGGGAGGAAGCTGGCTAAAACAATATGTAATATTTAGAATATAGAATCTGATCTTAACCTTTATTGCATTCTTCATTTTCTGTACACCAGCTTTCTTTTGATTATAGTCTAATATGAGTACATAAGAATCACATAACTCAGAATAATTGTTCTTCCAGAATTGCAATTAAGAATTACTTTTTTCTATAGCATTTTAGTGCTTTAGCGCCAACAAATCTAACCCACAATTTATGTAGTGATTACTTTCAGAAATCTCCCATTATTTGATGATCTCACAGATTAAGGAAAATATAATTTCAAATTAGTGTCCCCAGAAAAATGCCATAACTTTGAAAAGTAAAATATAATATTTACCTTTCAGACAAGGAATTACTGAATACAGGATATAAAGAAAAATACACATGCTTTGAATATCAAATTGTATGGTAATTTCCTATTAATATTATGGATGTAAAGAGGGAAAGAGAAAGTTCTTAGAATTGACTTATATTTTTATTGCCTTATCATTTCTCTTTAAAGTCTTGTGACATCAAATCAAATCATAACTATAGAGAAGAAAGGGAAGGGTCAAGGAAAAAAGTGAATGAACAAAGAGAGATAGAGTTAGCCTATACCAATCACTTCCTAGTTGTAAACGCTTATGAAAATACCTAATTACATAAAGGAATGATGGCTAAACAGTAATTATTTAGCAGTGAGTGTGATTTTTAGGTTTCTGAAAATTCAAAAACTTTTTAAGCAAGTTCAATATTTCTAAAGTCTCAGTTTGATTTTAAAATAGAATTTTATTTATATGAGAGATTCAAACTAGCTAGAAATGGGTTGCAAAAAAAGCCCCTCAAGAAATAAAAGTTATATTCAAGGAAAAAAAGAATTTCCAAAAAAAAAAACCCACTCCACCCAAAACACAATAATATTAAGTAGATTAATTTTGAATGTTATAATCGCATAGAAAGGAGAATCAGGTGATCATACAGGAAGCCATTTATAGGGTGGGTGTTGAGTCTGGTCTCTGGGTCTTTGTTTCGGCTCTACAACTCTCTGTGACATACACAATGTACGCCTTAATTTCCTCATTTATAAGATTAGATTATAATTACATCTAAGGAATTAAATTATTTCGAGGATTAAAAATAATTTATATAATATATCTTGCTCATATAAAGTGCTATTATTATTATTTATGCTATGACATAAATGAATTGTACCAAAATTCTACTCTGAAGTCAAGTTCATGCCTCAATATATTTACATTGCAAATTCATTCAAAAATTTTTGGATAGGGACTTCCCTGGTGGTCCAGGGGTAAAGAATCTGTCTTCCAATGCAGGCGAGGCGGGTTCGATCCCTGGTCAGGGAACTAAGATCCCACATGCTGCGGGGCAACTAAGCCCCCGTGCCACAACTATTGAGCTCACGTGCCTCAGCTAGAGAGCCCATGTGCCGCAAACTACAGAGCCCACACGCCACAACTAGAGAGAAGCCCTGCGCCACAATGAAGATTCCGCCTGCCGCAACTAAGACCCAACGCAGCCAGAAAAATAAATAAAATAAATATTTTAAAATAAATTAATTTTTAAAAATTGGTGAATTAAAACAAATTTTTTGGATAAAAAATAAGGCTTCCGTCAGAAAAAAATGATTTCAAATTCTCTGGACATAAAGACAAGCAATTTATTAATTGATGCTAAATATTACCATCTTTCCCACAGAACAAAATGCATACTGAAATAAAATTTTAGAAATGTGTTTGGAATTTGAGAGGACTGTGAGAAAGTGAGAGCTGTAGAGTGTTAGGCAAAATGTCGGGTATGTTACCTGAGGTACATGTTTGCCAACATCAGAGACCTTCTTCAGGTTTAGAAAATTATCTTTATTTCAATTAAAAGAGTAAAACACAGTTGTTTTCAATTATTCTAAGCATTAAGGTGAGGGTATCCTACTGAGACTGGTAGAGAGGTATAGATTTTCCTCAGCAACAATGGGGACCCATTTTCTAAAGCAATATTTTAAGGAGAAGGAGGAGACAAAAGAAATTTTCAAAACTATAGGCGGGGCCCTGAGAGGAATGGAATAACAAGGAAAATTCAATTAGATTGGCGATGGACAAAGGAAATCTGGAAGAAGAAAGTTCATCTAAAAGAAGTTGCAAGCTGTGTATTTCCCCCTCTGGGTTGTTCAAATTTTTTCAGTCTGTTCATCCTCAAGATATTTCTGGACCAAGATCTACTATAGAATCTCCAGGTGACTTAAGGAGAGAAACCCTTTGCACTCAGAAGTTTTAGTGTCAGTGAAGGTAGAACCACAGTTTCAAGCTGGATTGGATATTAACCCTAATGCTTCATGCACAGTCTAGATAAGAATGAACTCATTTCTGAGGCGGAGAGTCTAGAATTGTCTTGGATGGTCCCATTTTCTTCATTGCTAATATTTTTCTAGATACTTAGCAGATGGGAAAGCATACAGTTTATGGTGGGGATCATGTGATACACAAAAAGCAACTTTTCAGCAGCAATAACAACATCAACAATAAATTGAAGTTAGGAAAACTCACCATCTAGTAATATAAATTATTAACACTTAACCCAATTTAGAAAATGGTTTCCATGTTAAATTACATCTTTACATGCTGTACTGTGTGATGCCTACCTGTTGAATGCCCAAACATCTAAGATCCTCCAAGTTTACCTTAAGTATTTCTTGGACTTCCATCTTCTATTTTCCTCTCATCCGTTTTTGATAATGCCAGGCCAACTGACAAAGCTGAATGGCATCAGGAACATTCAAAACCCAATATAAGTATTAGATTAAACGAGTAGTCAGGTTAGACCAGGGAACATAATAAAGCAAATAGTGCATATTGTTCTGGGGAATCTGGGCATTTTAAGAACAAAACAAATAAACAAACAAAAGAATAATGAGTGTTCTCACTGTAAGAGTTACCATCACTGATTTGAAACTCCAGATTGCTAAGAACATTCTTTTTACTCCATCCAAGAAACTGGGTTGACTTAAATCTCTGTATAATTCATTTATTATGTCCTCAGTTTGCAGTGGTGAAGATATTGAGTGCAGCAGGCTTGGAGGTGATAATTACTGCCTAAACGTTTTAAGCTGAGTTACTGCCAAAACATTTAAAGCTAGATTCCATAGTTCCTAGTGTTCTAACTCCTGGGAGGATGCAGTGCCTCGTCAGGCAATAGGAAATGATAAGGCCTCTTTTACTTATGCAGAGTTGAAGAAAATTACAGAACCTATAGCTGTGTTTTATATCAACTACATAAAACCAAGAATAAATTCAATTTCACTGGGATCTGTGTGATATTTGTAAAATGAATTTCAGAGATGGCTTTAACTACATGCTTCAGTATAAACATGGTTAGTTCTTCTTTTTAAAAATGTTTTCCATTTGAATATATAAATGTTAAAGTTCTCCTAGTATAGCAATGCTACTAACACCTAAATACCTTTGGTATTATAATTTAATGACACTTAAGGTAGTTTATGTGATAATATAATAATTAATGATCTCTTGGTCTGTTGAACTTTCTGCTTGATAAGCATTTAGCCAGGAATGGGGAGGAGAGAAGGAAGATGGTTTTTCCATTTATGTCTTATTTAACGGTATTTCTCACGTATAATTAGCTCATAGATACCTGCTTTAGTATGTTGAGTAGACGGACGTAATTGAAACTTTCTTTAATAATCCACAAATTTGGTAATGCAATCTTTCATTTTAACTGCATATACTATAACTGATGGTATGAGATCGTGTTTTTTCTAATTTCAGAATTAGTGTGATGTCTTTCAAATTTGCTTTTTTCTGATCTTCTCTTCATCTTCTTAAATCCCTAAGGGCCCATGCAGCAAGTTGGGACTGAACTTACTTACCGCGTGGAAGATAATTCTGCACTCTCTTCAAGACCTGATGGGAATGAGGGTCAAAATGCACAGAAGGGGATGATCTTTAAGACAGGCTGAGCTTTTCATTTTAATGTGGTTTATCATTCTCTGTTGTGTTTTTTTGTTTTGTTTTGTTTTGTTTTGGGCACGGTGACACAATTCCTGGGGCAAAGAAGTAGTACCAGATGGTAGTAAACAATTATTTGACTATTTAAGGTTGTCTCTGCTTATATCACTTTGGGACTATGGTTATAGCTTTCTGGAGGAAGAGATTCTATCTCTTTCTTAAGTAACTTCAACTCATATCTTATATATGCCAGTTCTCATATATTCAATTTATGCCATCTTCATAAATGCCAAATACAGGAGACAATGCTGGTTTATTGTGAGTTCCAGTTACTGACATTAGGCTAGTAATTGGTTGTTACTATAAAGTTTATGGACTGACCTGTTGGCATTTTCATTCCTCAGAAGGTTCTGCATCCTTTTATCTCTCATCCTGAAATTCCCAGTGGAGATTAAAAGTCATTTACAGACTTCCATATTGGGAGTTACTGAAATGAATTAGCTAAAGCTTTCATTTCGTGAGGTAATTTAAATTGTGTGTGTGGGGAAGAGAAGGGCAAAATGCACATGTACCAAATTCTTATAAGGCTATGCCTATTATTCTCAGTTTAGGTATCATCTTGATAAATACACTTTGCATTTAATAAATCATAAGTAATAACATATGCCAACACTCAAGTACTCTCCAGTGTGTAGCATACTTCAGAGTTATGTAATTTAAGAGTAAAAATCACTAGCATCTACTTTTAAAACATTTGAAATGTGACAGTGTTCAGTTTTACAATGTATAATGTCTAGAGTTAGTGAGAAGGGCTTTCACCATATTGCTTTTTAAATTCATGTGCTGTGGAGGTGTTGTTTACATTCACACTGGGGTGAGTTACCAGAAGGATGGGCTCAAGGGAGACTTTTCTGTTCTTTCTTCTGTCAGAGTCCATTAGTTGGATTCTACCAGATGCAGGAAAGGATGGATTGGGTTGGGAATGGCTTATGCTTAACGTTTAGTAGACACTCAGTAAATTATTCTCGATTGATTAAAATGTGTCTCTTGTTCCGAGTCATTCAAATGATTGGTTTACATGTGTGATCAAAGAATCTTAACAAGAATTCTCTCACCTTTATTGATGAAGGAACCGTAAGGACTTTTCTAACGTTCGCTCTCCTTCTTAATGTTGGTATTCTGATAGGAAAAGTCGTAGGGTAGCTTCAACAGAAGACAATCAACTTCACCCTAAAAGGATCAACTTGGCTAATATCGTCAACTCTGATGATTGTCCACTGACTCTTTAGAAAGGAGGATGAACACACACAAAAAATTAAACTAAAAGAGTAACACGAGATCTGGTGACTTCACAAATGTGCTTGGAAAGACCCAAAGCTATTGTATGAAATCAATCTGTGACCCCAGGCTTGCTCTCTCAATCTGCCCTCCCAAGTCACCATCACTGCCTCAAACAAACAGCACAATTTGTTCCATCCTTTCCTCCTCATCCAATTTGACACCCTATAGGGGGATTTGTGTGCAATTTATGACTCACAGAAAGATACAATAAGGACAAGCGGAGGAGTGGGTAAAAAAATAGCTAAATGACACTCAGTGAGGTTTGTCCTGGGGAAATGGCATTGGCGCTGTTCCCACTTGAATAAGTTTCACCTAAACTGTGAATTGGGATTTGAACCTTATAGTTTAATAGATTCACAAAAATCCATGCTATTATAATAGTCACACACACACACACACACACACAGAAACTAGCCAGAATATTCCCAGGATGCCCATTTGAAAGTAGAATGGGATTGCATAAAACTAAACTCAAAATTTCAAAACTGAATCAAACTTTACTGCCTTCAGTGGTGGAAATCAGTAATGCAGTTGTATTCCCCTTATGCTTTGGGGAGGACTTTTTAAATAAATATTTAGTTAAAGCAGATACCACATAGATTTGGAATTCTCTGGGTAAAGCATTCTCATTAACACATTTCTCAAATTTAAGTTTCTCAAATGAATTCCCCTTCTCTCATCGCTACATTTGAGATTATTAAAAACGGAAAAAATTGCCTTATAATAATTAACAAACTAATTACTTCAGACTACTCTGGAAAGAATATATACAGAGAAATTAGATAACTTCTCCCCCTTATTTAACTTCAAAGACCACATAGCCTATGCTTCTTATTTTCAGAGATAAGAAAGTGTGTGTGTGTGTGCGTGCGTGCACGCGTGCGTGTGTGCAAGCATGCACGCGTGCGTGTGTGCGCACGCATGTGTGTGTGTGTGTGTGTGTGAAAGAAGGAGAGAGAGAGAAACAAAACATAGATATTTTAGTTTCTCTAAGCAAAGTAAAGAGGGAAATTGTCCAGATAATTACAGCCATCAAATACTTTTTGTTTACTTATCCCTATTGAAGAGTGTTACTGGAAAATACCTTCCTCCATTGTATGGGAATTGCTTATAGTGTACAAAGAAATTTAAAGATGGCCATATTCCACTCTCATTTTAGAATAAATAACAATAATTAAAACAGAAATCAAAACCAAGTAAACAAAATACCATCAGAGCATGAAACAGTTTGCAAAGGTCTAAGTCTTGAAACATCTATTCCTGAATTGAGACCCTTAGCTCATATTCTACAGTGTCTGTAACAGTAATGATGTAAAATCAATAGACTAAAACTGGGTGAAGGAAAAAGTACTCTACAACTGGTTCCTTTGGATTCCCCAAAATAACAATATAATTTAAAACACGATCAGAAATATGTCAAATCCAAATATTAACTCAACTTCTGTACTATTTTCTTTTTCTCTTAGTTCTTAAAATACAGAGTGATACATTAATTTTGACTGAACAGTTATTACAACATTAGAGGAAAGGTTTCAAAGATCTTAATATTTAAATTAATCCCCCAACTATAGTTTTGAATAGTACTTATAATTATTTTTTTAAAATCCTGGAGAAGGAGTCAAAGGAAGAAGAGAAAAGAAATTAAAACTAAAAACAAAACAAAACTGTAATTTATGGTCTACAGTCCTATAGCAGGCAGAGTATGAGATTAAGAGCAACGTGATATGATTTTTTTTTAGATAAAAAAAAGAGGGCTTCCCTGGTGGCACAGTGGTTGAGAGTCTGCCTGCCGATGCAGGGGACACGGGTTCGGGCCCTGGTCTGGGAGGATCCCACATGCCGCGGAGCAACTAGGCCCGTGAGCCACAACTACTGAGCCTGCGCGTCTGGAGCCTGTGCTCCGCAACAAGAGAGGCCGCGATAGTGAGAGGCCCGCGCACCGTGATGAAGAGTGGCCCCCGCTTGCCGCAACTGGAGAAAGCCCTCTCACAGAAGCGAAGACCCGACACAGCCAAAAATAAATAAATTAATTAAAAAAAAAAAAAAGAGTAGAAGTACTTCCTCTTTTGCTCTAACTGGAAAGAAAATGGGTGTTTCCATACACCAAGGAAAGAGAATGCCTGATTAATCTAAAAGGCATCATTAGTACCATTTTTTTAGATTCCATATACATGCGTTAGCATATGGTATTTGTTTTTTTCTTTCTGACTTACTTCACTGTGCATGACAGACTCTAGGTCCATCCACCTCATTACAAATAACTCAGTTTCATTCCTTTTTATGGCCGAGTAATATTCCATTGTATACATGTGCCATATCTTCTTTATCCATTCGTCTGCCAACCTAGTGGCAGGGCAGGAATAAAGACGCAGATGTAGAGAACGGGCTTGAGGACATGGAGGTTGGGGGGACTGGTAAGCTGGGACGAAGTGACAGAATAGCACTGACATATATACACTACCAAATGTAAAACAGATAGCTAGTGGGAAGTAGCCGCATAGCACAGGGAGATCAGCTGGGTGCTTTGTGACCACCTAGAGGGGTGGGATAGGGAGAGTGGGAGGGAGGCTCAAGAGGGAGGAGATATGGGGATATATGTATACATATAGCTGATTCACCTCATTTTACAGCAGAAACTAATGCAACATTGTAAAGCAATTATACTCCAATAAAGATATAAACAATTTTTTTAATGAAAAAATAAAAGGCATCATCAGCCTACTGTTCACACAAATTTTGTTTCCTCTGTTTCACCAGAAAATAATCTCTACTCTAATTACTCCCTACTCCAGGAAAAATAGAAATATTTATAAGTTGCTCTATTTACATTCAAAATAAAAATAAATTTAATGTCAAGAAAATAATTGTATAATTTAGATAAGATTAATTGAATAGAAGAATGTCACTAAGAAAACTGACACTTCTTTTTAACCACTAAATGTTCATATCTGGGCATTTTAAGAACTGGCAACACGGAGGCTGCTTTCTTTTTTCAACAAGCACATTTGCCTAGCACTTCAAAGTCCACATAATACATTGAAATCATTCTCATTGCATCCTTGAAACCATTTTCATTCTACTGTTTGGGGAAAAGAATATCAGAAAAGAATATCAGATAAGATTAGTGATGCAAATATACATCATACAAAGTTTGACTCGTTCATTCATTCATTCATTTCATTCCACAAATTTCGTGACTTCCTTCCATGAGTTAGGCATTGTTCTAGGTTTTAAGTATAGAGCAATGGACAAGATCATTAAGATGCCTGATCTTCTAGGTCTTACATGATAATAGGGTGGGATGAAATATTACGCAGTGATAAATGATAGGTTAAAATAAAAATTAATGTAATTCAGAGCTTGGTAGGCTACCATAGATTGAATGATTAACAAGGACTTCTTATGGAAGTGAAGTGTTTTTCTTGCTGAGGCCCAAAGAACAAATCAATCTCATGAAAATGTAAAGGAAAAGAATTTCTTCTTCTCCTTCTCCTTCTCCTTCTTCTTCTTCTTCTCCTGCAAGGGGAATAGTTTTGCAAGACTGTAAAGTGACAATGCATTTAGTATCACTGTGATGTGGTAGCTTAGTTGGATTAGAGGCCACTGAGCAAAAAGGAAAGGCATAGCTGATGAGGTCTTCAAAATAGAACAGAGCTAGACAGGGTGATAGGACGGGAAGGAGAGACGTCAATTAGCATAGTCAGGCCACATAATGGTAGTTTAAACTGCTATAATTCTAATGGAGATGGAGAGAAATGGATATTTTGGGTAAAATTTTGAAGTAAGGTCAATACGACCTATTAATGGATTATATATGAATAGAAGAGGAAATCAAGTATGCCTGCTATTTTTATGCATTTATGTGTTTAATATTTAAAATGTTTTAATAAGTAACTGGATGCATAATGATACCATTTACCAAAACGAGGAGGACTGGGGCAGAAGAAGATTTGGCACGAAATGAATTATTCTCTTTCAGATAATTAAAATTTGTAATGCCTCTGAGAAATTCAAGTGTGGATATCCGGTATGTGGATAGACGTCTGGTCTGGAGTTTAAGACAGAAATCAGGGGTGGAAATAAATGATATAAAACTGCCTGAAAAGAATGTGAAGATTGAGAAGGGAAGGAAAGTAAGGATCGTCTTAGAACCCTCCAATATTTAGAAATTCAGCTGTGCAGGAGGAAAAAGCAGAAGTGACTGAGACAGAGAGGCCAGTGGCTAGGAAGAAAACTAAAAGCTTTTGTGTTAAAAAAATTAAGAAAAGCAAGAGTTTTGAATATTGAGATAGAATGAATTAAATTCTTTCTGGGCAACATTCATGAGCCCTTTTTAGTTAACTTTCCTCTGCCCCTACCTCTGCTTTTACTCCCACCATTCTTTACTACCTGCTAATGTTTTCCACGTTTCAGGAGTGAACAAAGCTGCCTGTTCTAATTTGTGCTCCCCTCGTGCACACTTGGGGCTGGAGGGGAGCTGTCTCTCTGAATGCCTGGTAAGGGTGTTACCTATATGCCAAGTGGACATTAGCATGAGTTTAAAAATAGGGGGTGTGCCTCCAGGGGGAGGGGAGATGGCCCCCTGAGTGCTCTGGTACACACATATATCCCTTCAGACCCAGTCTACTGATGCCAGAGGAAAGTAACCCTTGGGCTGCGGAGCCAGGATTCAGGTTGCAGAGGAAGAAGAGGCATAGAATCACACCTATCTCAGCACAGTGCATTTGACTTTTCTAGGTAGCGCAGGAGTATTGCTGTAGACTTGCACTTTAATTTGGTGTCTTAGATAGATTCTATCATGCTCCTTAATGATAATTTATAGCTACCATAAGTAGATAGTGTTATGGGCTGAATTGTGTCCCCTCAAAATTCATATATTGAAGCCCTAACCACCAGTACCTTAAAATGTGACTGTATTTGGGAATAGGGTCTTTAAAGACATAATTAACTTAAAATGAGACCTTTAGGATGGGTCTTCATCCAATATTACTGGTTTCCTTATAAGAAGAGGAAATTTGGACACAGAAAGATCCGGAGAAAAGATCACAGGAGGATGACACAGGGAGAAGATGGCCATCTACAATCCAAGAAAGGGACTCCCTGAGCTCAGACTTCTAGCCTTCAGGACTGTGAGAAAATGAATTTTTCTTGTTCAGGCTGTCCAGTCTGTGGTACTTTGTTATGGCAGCCCTAGCAAACTAACACAGGGAGAAACAGTTTTCTACCTGACACAGTTAAGGTGGAGAATTACAAATGTTCAATCCTGAGTCCTAAAGACAGTTTATCTGAATCCTCTTTTCCACCTTTCGTGTTTCTCTTGATGTATAAGAATGAGAATTGAATGAAACAAGAGCTAAGCTATGTCACTTAGTTGAGTAGTCAGGCATGGTAGCCACGGGCAGTAGCTCCCTTCCCTTTCCGGCAGTATGTCATATTTGGTTAAGTGTTCAGTGAAGCTGCCCGTTATTACAGATTGCATGAGATTGCTAATGTAGAAATATGGAAATGAAGTTAACCCATCTGCAGTGTCTAGAGTATATTTTAGAACCCTGGTTCTGTCTACTATCCCTTTATTGCATGGGAGTCATCTGTCAAGACAGGTCAATATCAAGTTTCTTCCTTCAAAAAGTTTTACCATTCTCAGAGCTTCAACAATCAACTATTTCTTTTTTATATTTCTAAATAGAAAAACACCTTTTTAAAATGGAACTTTGGGGACTAATACACCACCACTAATAGGATCCCTGTCTCAACTGCGTGTGCGGGTCACAAAACCGTGGGGACACTGAATGGGGTGAGCTCTGCAAACTGCATGATGTTTCCCAATCTCATTTTTTGCTTGAGTATTAATATAGTTTATATATAGTAATTAGATAGCATATAATTGACTATAAATTATTTTTCTTATAGTTTCCATTTATATTAGAGTTAAAGCATTGTATTGATTTTTTTCTGGAAATTGTGTGTTTTAGTAGGTTATATTATCTACGACCTTTGATTCAAAAAAATGTTATAAAATATTTGTTTAAAGTAGTGTTATACCTGCTGGGGTTGGCTGCTTTCTCATCATCATGATAGTGGGTTTGCATTCAAGCGTTCTTGCAGTTATGCCTTTCTAAAACATGAGAACCAAAACAGATTCTCTTCCTATTTTAATCTCTAAATTATTTCCTAATTTAAAGTGATTGGAAACGAAGAAAACATTTATCAGATGGCTGTCAAAATGACTCTTTTTATTCAGATGTGCCACCACTTCAACAGTTTTTGAAGAACAGAATGAAGGTCGTCGTTTCAGTGATGTGACTCTCGATATACTCTCATTAGCAAGCATATTTTTTCACTGTTTCCACCTTAGACCCGAAATTCAGCATAATTAATCATATCTATCTTGGCTGCTCAGAAGCTGGTTTGCTACCTAGCTAAATTCCATGGAGCTAATCAGGTTTTTAATGTATTACTTAGAAGATATATATAGCACTTCCTAAGTGCCAGGAACCATTCTAAAACTTTACAAACATTAGCTCATTTTAATCTTTACAACAGCTACCTTATTATCCCCATTACACAGAAGAACAGACTGAGGCACTGACAAGTTAACTTGCTCAAGGTCAGTGATATCCAGTAAGTCACAGAACCTGGATATCAATCCAGCCAATCTGGTCCTAGAGGCTACTCACTTGACTGTGCTTCAGTGCCCTCTAAATCTGCCATTCAGCAAAGGAGAAAGAATTTTGCACTAAAAAATGTGATGAGCAAACGGAATTAGGCTACGTTGCTTTTTTTCCATAAAGAGATCTTTCAGTTTCCACTTATGTTAAATTAAATCGATCATCCTATATCAGGTATGAATAATCAATTGAAGATTATACTCAGGTAAAGATCAATTTAATCATTTTTAATACATAGGCAATTACATAAAAGTTGCAACTGCAATTTCCCTGTAACAGAAGAGGAGGAAATAAAAGACACAATATTATACATATTATGACATTTTGAGAAAAGGATTGAAGAGAGAGAGGGAGAGAGGGAAGAAGGGAGGGGTCGGGGAAGAGAGAGAGAGAAAGAAAGAGAGGGAGAGAGAGAGAATTTAGGGTAAAAAGCAGAGGAAAAAACGGAAGAGACCAATGATTGATGAAAAGGAAATGTGAGCATTTTTTGTCCATCTGTTCATGGCAAATTTCCAGCATTTGACATTATTTGCTTTCCTCATCCAAAGATTTATTAAAAATGGTATCCTTTTTTGAAGCCAGCTCAAACCTTCCCTATTTCCAGGATTGTTTTTCCTGGGAAAGCTGGAACAGTCCTGATTTTCTCCCTTTCTGGATGGAAGCGCTTTTCCCGGTTTATACTTGGACATGTGCTGTCTTTCTGTGGCTTCCTCCATTTGACTGTATAATACAGTTAGAGCTTTGTTCACATGGCTCCTATTTTCTAAATGTGCCCAGAACATTTTAGTCTTTGAAGTAATTAGAACATTATGCAAACATTGAAGAAAACCATCCAGGATCTGTGTATTGATGACATTTTATAAATGGAAGTTGTTGCTAGGGAAGCCAAGCTACTTATATATCAATCAATTCAAATTATTGTGAGAAGATTCTGGTGAAGCAGAAATAGTGGAAGGCGAATAAAAAAAAAAATTTCCATCGGATGGAAACATTATTATTATTGCTGCTGTTGTTACTGGTTTTGCAGTTCCTTCTAAGTCTCCTTTATTTATTTTTATTTAAAAAAAATTCTCAAATGTTTAGCACTTCCTTAGCCTGCTATCCTTTGAGGACTTCCAAATATCACCATTTGGTCAATATTTACATCTTCATGTTATTTTCTTTCCCTGAACAAGAACCCTCTTTGAATAGGACAGCCATATAGTTTTTGATTTCTCTGAGCACTTAGAATTTGGGATCTGCATCTCATATTTTTTCCTATATATAATAATATAGGAAAAATAATATATTATAATATATAATACTATATTTTTATAGTATTCATATTTCTTGTTGTTTAATTTCTTTTCAACAATAGTCCTTTTACTTTTTTTAAGTAAGTAAAGTTATCAATAGTCCTGGACTGAAGCAGTCACAAGTCCTAGCAATCAAGAGAATATGAATTATCTCCTCTCTTAGGCTGGTCAAAGCAATACACCTCTCACATTTCGGATGGTTAAATTCAACTGAAAGTTTACAATAAAGAAATTGAGCCCTGCAGAATAAATGTCTCTCTATACCTGGGTTCTGAAGAGATCTGAGAATCCGGGGAATGAAATGCTCCAGATGCTTATTTGATGGCATTTCACTGTAGAGACTATAAAAATTTTGTTCCAGTGCATAGTCACTTAGTATCCTCCTAATTTAGTCATCCTATCAGTAGAAAAAAGTTGCAATATGTTTTTCAGTTAAAATTCATACAAATGAAGGGGGCTTCCCTGGTGGCGCAGTGGTTGAGAATCTGCCTGCTAATGCAGGGGACACGGGTTCGAGCCCTGGTCTGGGAGGATCCCACATGCCGTGGAGCAACTGGGCCCGTGAACCACAACTGCTGAGCCTGCGCGTCTGGAGCCTGTGCTCCGCAACAAGAGAGGCCGCGATAGTGAGAGGCCCGTGCACCGCGATGAAGAGTGGCCCCCGCTTGCCGCAGCTAGAGAAAGCCCTAGCACAGAAACGAAGACCCAACATAGCAATCAATCAATCAATCAATCAATCAATCAATCTTTAGAAAAAAAAAAAATTCATACAAATGAAGAGGAAAAGCAGGGCAGATAGAAATCAGAAGCTATAGGAACCAATGTATTATAATGATGAGTAATCATAAATCTGGATTGCAAGATGTCCACTGGCCTTCACTGATTTTATTTGACAATAGTCAACAATATTTTTAAAAAATATCTTGTATTTCTAGGTTCAATGGTGCATTGCAAATACTGACCTTTACCTAGAGGAAATCTCTACTCTTTATCTTAATATCAATAGCTTTAAATTTGATCTATTTGAAAAAAATGTATTTAATGTTTGTGAAATCATAATGTCACATCAATTTCAGTGGAAAGACCCTGCCCTTCACTCTGCCCCATGATGCTAGTTGAACTAAAAAGAAAACAAACACTATTTAAAATTTCTTAAGAAACCTGTCACTCTCTTATAGGTTAGTACATCCTAACTTCAATATAATTTAAACTCTTCATTTGAGATCTTTCAAATCAATGTAGTTTTGATATAAACATTCATATAAATATGTAGTTATACATATATATTCATATGCACACAGATGTGTGTACATATAAAACACATGTACCTGCTTTATAAGCCTTCTGATTTAACTTAATATAGCATAACTATGCCCATTTCAATAAGTATTCTTTATAGTATGCTTTTTAATCATTTCATAATTTTCAACTGAAAAGTTATGGGTCACATCTAGAATTGACTTCTCCAGTAACTTACTGTTGATTATTTACATTATTTTCGATGCCTTACGTCTATAAACAATATTGCACTGAACATTGTGTGCACACACTTTTGCACAAAGTTCGGCTAACTTCTTCAGCAGTGGCTTGGTGAGTGTGCTGGCTATTCTCTATTTCTCTTGAGTGTCTCCTGACTCCCATCTCCTGCCCTTCTCTGTTGGGCTTGGGGCCCATAAGCCTTAACATGGGGATCTTGGCTTTCCATTGGCTTCCCCTGTCCAGTGGACGACACTGGCAGATTAGCTGCTGGGAGAAGAGAGAAGTTGGGGTATTAATTCTACCCTGCCCCCACCATCTAATCACTGGCCTCTGGACTGACAGGGACTGAGTCCTGTGATTTAATCTTCTCCCCTTTTCCTTCACACTTGGGTCTCATCAGTTATTGATTTGCCCTCTTGTCTGAGAGGTGAGAATGGCCTCCCCATGTTCCCAGTCTCTAAATGCTTCACCATTCCTTGGTTCTCTTACCTGGCCACACCTCTGTAAATAGCACATTCATTAATCTCTCCTCATTTTTAACCTTTGGGTGAGTCATCTCTTGTCTGCCTATGCACAGCATAGTACACGGCATCCGTTGATTACTAATGAGGATAAATGTTAAGAGTGTGTGTATGTGTGTGTGTGTGCGTGTGCGTGTGTGTTTACAGATCAAATACTAGATAGTAAACTGTCAAAAAAGCACCATCTATGGACTAGTGTTCACATTTCAGCTCAAGCACAAATTAGCTATGTGGATTGAGGCAAGACCCCCTCTCTTCTTTTAAAACATCCTTAAGCCTTCTTTTTCTTTTTATCATATATGTGATAGCGATAACAATAGTGTTCGAAGTAAAGTGATTGGATTTGATGTCTGTGGTCCCCTCCAACTTTAAGCCTGTGATCTTACATCTCCAGCGGTAACAAGGCAGAAAGAAGCCCTGCCTAGTTTGATAATGCATGACTGATAAAGCGAACTACACTTCATGTGTTAAGTTACTGATGCATTTGTATGGCAGCTTTTTTTTTTTTTCATTTTATTTTCTCCAAAGACTGATAAATATTATGATTTTTTTAAACAATGCCGCATGAGGTAGACTTAACATTTTACTATGTTAAAAGTCAGATCCCATTAACCAAAAGTAGCCATGCTAATAAGAGAAATGGAATCCCGCATCTCTATCAAGTCACATTTACTTATTTATTGCTTTTTCTGAACTCCTGGGTTAGCAAATTTCATTTTTGTTATCCTTAAGTTATCCAGAAAGAGCTAGAAACGCTATCTGAAATTAAATACCTCACTTAATCTATTGCTATAGATCACATTATTTCTCTTAGCAGAGGGAACTTCCTAGGATTTTAAAAAGGCTAGGGGTCTCGAGGCACATGGAAGAAATGGAATATTTCTTGGAAGATGAGGAGCATGAACCCCAGAAGTAGCTCATTTGTACTGGAGGTAATGGTGTGAGAGAAAGGTAATGCAGAGCCTCTGAGAGTTTCAATGGAGTGGAAAAAGTGGAGAGAGAGCTTACAATACTTTTTGCAAATGTCTAAAATTTGCAATACGAGGACGAAGGTTGCGAAGAACATATAGGGTGTAACGTACTTGCTTTGCATTTGGGTTTGATGTTATTGACTCACCTTCAATGGGTCTTGTGCTTTGAGTCGTGTGGGCCATGGATTTGCCCTGCTTATTCTGCCCATCTTCCATGAGCGCAGCCTGGGTTTGTGAGACATCTGTGTAGGGTTAGGAGGGCAGCAAAAGCTGTTGAACAGAATGGAGCGAACAGGCTCGTGCATAAATTCAACTTGTAAGTGTGGAGCCATCCATGCTCTGCTGAAATGCTGAGCAACCATTGCTGAGGAAGAAAGAGAGAAGTCTCTAGTGAGGTGATTTGGAGAGATGAATGGATAATTGAGTGGATGGGAAATTTACCAACGCTATTTCTATGCATTCTTTGCAAGAAAAAAGAATGTACAAAAATATCATAACAGATCTCAAAAGGACACGTAGATGTTTAAAAACACATTTCGGCTTCTATGTTTAGTAAACTCGATTTTTAAACATTTTTCTCTAACACTGAACAGAAAATCTGGCATTCAAGCAAAGTAGCATTGAAACAATAACAGTAAAAGCCCTCTCCTACCCTCCCCCCAAAAGAGTGCAAAGGCTCTCCCCCAGAGGACTCAGGTGAGCGGAAGGGAAGGCAGACTGCAGGCCCTGCGCCTGAGGGAAGCCGGCCAGCTTGGCCAGAATTGGCCGGGGCTCCATGACCCTTTGGCTCTCGTGGGAGAGTGTAAAGTTCTGTCAGCTCATCCGTTTGGATAATTAGCAAAAGATATTATTTCCCTGCTCCATCTGCTTGCATTTTTGCTAATAACTGGAACTCTGAATAATGTTCCCAAGTCCTTTAGCTCTCTGGCACCACCACTGAGCACATACCTCTTTGGGGAAAGGCCAGGCACTGAGAACCCTTAGGCTCTTCTCCTGTGGGAGAGACAACCGTAAAAGCCTGGGACACTCACCACAATCATCCAGAGGCACGTCGGGGCTCACTGGTCACGGAGCTGACCGAGGCCAGGGTGGCAGAGACCACTCCATTTGGAAATCCACAGTTTATACCCTTAAGCACAGACAGCTGTCTTGTAAATGCGGGGCTTAGCGAACAGGAGCTGACCGAAAGGGAAGAGTAAAACCATTTAGTCAATCAGAGATCAACTTTAAGAAATTGCCTCCTGATGAGGTCTGGGCAAGATGGCGGAAGAGTAAGACGCGGAGATCACCTTCCTTCCCAGATACATCAGAAATACATCTACACGTGGAACTGCTCCTACAGAACACCCACTGAACGCTGGCAGAAGAACTCAGACCTCCCATAAGGCAAGAAACTCCCCACGCACCTGGGTAGGGCAAAAGAAAAAAGAAACAGAGACAAAAGAATAGGGACGGGACCTGCACCAGTGGGAGGGAGCTGTGAAGGAGGAAAGGTGTCCACACACTAGGAAGCCCCTTCGTGGGCGGAGACTGCGGGTGGCGGAGGGGGGAAGCTTCGGAGCCACGGAGGAGAGCACAGCCACAGGGGTGCGGAGGGCAAAGCGGAGAGATTCCCGCACGGAGACTCGGCGCCGAGCAGCACTCACCAGCCCGAGAGGCTTGTCTGCTCACCCGCCGGGGCGGGGCTGGGAGCTGAGGCTCGGGCTTCGGTCGGATCGCAGGGAGAGGACTGGGGTTGGCGGCGTGAACACAGCCTGAAGGGGCTAGTGCACCACAGCTAGCCGGGAGGGAGTCCGGGAAAAGGTCTGGAGCTGCTGAAGAGGCAAGAGACTTTTTCTTCCCTCTTTGTTTCCTGGTGCGCAAGGAGAGGGGATTCAGAGCGCCGCCTAAACGAGCTCCAGAGACAGGTGCGAACCGCGGCGATCAGCGTGGACCCCAGAGACGGGCATGAGACGCTAAGGCTGCTGCTGCCGCCACCAAGAAGCCTGTGTGCGAGCACAGGTCACTCTCCACACCGCCCCTCCCGGGAGCCTGTGCAGCCCGCCACTGCCAGGGTCCCATGATCCAGGGACAACTTCCCCGGGAGAACGCACGGCGCGCCTCGGGCTACTGCAATGTCACGCTGGCTTCTGCCGCCGCAGGCTCGCCCCGCCTCCTCCGTACCCCTCCCTCCCCGCGGCCTGAGTGAGACAGAGCCTTCGAAGCAGCTGCTCCTTTAACCCCGTTCTGTCTGGGCGGGGAACAGACGCCCTCAGGTGACCCACACGCAGAGGCAGGGCCAAATCCAAAACTGAACCCCGGGAGCTGTGCGAACAAAGAAGAGAAAGGGAAAACTCTCCCAGCAGCCTCAGGAGCAGCGGATTAAAGCTCCACAATCAACCTGATGTACCTGCACCTGTGGAATACCTGAATAGACAACAAATCATCCCAAAACTGAAGAGGTGGACATCGGGAGCAGGATATATTATTTTTTCCACTTTTCCTCTTTTTGTGAGTGTGTATGTGTATGCTTCTGGGTGAGATTTTGTCTGTATAGCTTTGCTTTCACCATTTGTCCTAGGGTTCAGTCCGTCCGTTTTTTTTTTTTTTTTTTTACTTAAAAAAACTTTTTTTTTCTTAATAAATTTTTTCTTAATAATTTTTTTCTTATTTTTTATTTTAAAAAATTAAAAAAATTTTTTTCTCTTAATAGTTTTTTTCTCATTTTGTATTTAAAAAAAATTAAAAAAATTTTTTTCTTAATAATTTTTTTATTTTTTATTTTAAAAAATTAAAAAATTTGTTTTAAAAAATTAAAAAAAATTTTTTTCTTAATAAATTTTTTCTTAATAATTTTTTTCTTATTTTTTATTTTAATAGCTTTATTTTATTTTATCTTACTTTATTTTATTTTATTTTATCCTCTTTCTTTCTTTCTTTCTATTTTTTCTCCCTTTTTTTCTGAGCTGTGTGGAGGAAAGGCTCTTGGTGCTCCAGCCAGGCATCGCAGCTGTGCCTCTGAGGTGGGAGAGCCAACGTCAGGACACTGGTCCACAAGAGACCTCCCAGCTCCACGTAATACCAAACGGCAAAAATCTCTCAGAGATCTCCATCTCAACACCAAGACCCAGCTTCACTCAACAACCAGCAAGCTACAGTGCTGGACACCCTATGCCAAACAACTAGCAAGACAGGAACACAGCCGAATGCATTAGCAGAGAGGCTGCCTAAAATCATAATAAGGCCACACACACCCCAAAACACACCACCAGACGTGGACGTGCCCACCAGAAAGACAAGATCCAGCCTCATCCACCAGAACACAGGCACTAGTCCCCTCCACCAGGAAGCCTACACAACCCACTGAACCAACCTTAGCCACTGGGGACAGATACCAAAAAACAACAGGAACTACGAACCTGCAGCCTGTGAAAAGGAGACCCAAACACAGTAAGGTAAGCAAAATGAGAAGACAGAAAAACACACAGCAGATGAAGGAGCAAGGTAAAAACACACCAGACCTAACAAATGAAGAGGAAATAGGCAGTCTACCTGAAAAAGAATTCAGAATAATGATAGTAAAGATGATTCAAAATCTTGGAAATAGAATAGACAAAATGCAAGAAACATTTAACAAGGACCTAGAAGAACTAAAGAAGAACCAAGCAACGATGAAAAACACAATAAATGAAATTAAAAATACTCTAGAAGGGATCAATAGCAGAATAACTGAGGCAGAAGAACGGATAAGTGACCTGGAAGATAAAATAGTGGAAATAACTACTGCAGAGCAGAATAAAGAAAAAAAAATTGAAAAGAACTGAGGACAGTCTCAGAGACCTCTGGGACAACATTAAACGCACCAACATTCGAATTATAGGGGTCCCAGAAGAAGAAGAGAAATAGAAAGGGACTGAGAAAATATTTGAAGAGATTATAGTTGAAAACTTCCCTAATTCGGGAAAGGAAATAGTTAATCAAGTCCTGAAAGCACAGAGAGTCCCATACAGGGTAAATCCAAGGAGAAACACGCCAAGACACATATTAATCAAACTATCAAAAGTTAAATATAAAGAAAACATATTAAAAGCAGCAAGGGAAAAACAACGATTAACACACAAGGGAATCCCCGTAAGGTTAACAGCTGATCTGTCAGCAGAAACTCTGCAAGCCAGAAAGGAGTGACAGAACACATTTAAAATGATGAAGGAGAAAAACCTACAACCAAGATTACTCTACCCAGCAAGGATCTCATTCAGACTGGATGGAGAAATTAAAACCTTTACAGACAAGCAAAAGCTGAGAGAGTTCAGCACCACCAAACCAGCTTTACAACAAATGCTAAAGGAACTTCTCTAGGCAAGAAACACAGGAGAAGGAAAACACCTACAATAACAAACCCAAAACATTTAAGAAAATGGGAATAGGAACATACATATCGATAATTACCTTGAATGTAAATGGATTAAATGCTCCCACCAAAAGACACAGACTGGCTGAATGGATACAAAAACAAGACCCATATATATGCTGTCTACAAGAGAACCACTTCAGACCTAGGGACACATACAGACTGCAAGTGAGGGGATGGAAAAAGATATTCCATGCAAATGGAAATCAAAAGAAAGCTGGAGTAGCAATTCTCATATCAGACAAAATAGACTTTAAAATAAAGACTATTACAAGAGAGAAAGAAGGACACTATATAAGGCTCAAGGGATCGATCCAAGAAGAAGATATAACAATTGTAAATATTTATGCACCCAACATAGGAGCACCTCAATACATAAGGCAAATACTAACAGCCATAAAAGGGGAAATCGACAGTAACACAATCATAGTAGGGGACTTTAACACCCCACTTTCACCAATTGACAGATCATCCAAAATGAAAATAAATAAGGAAACACAAGCTTTAAATGATACATTAAACAAGATGGACTTAATTGATATTTATAGGACATTCCACCCAAAAACAACAGAATACACATTATTCTCAAGTGCTCATGGAACATTCTCCAGGATAGATCATATCTTGGGTCACAAATCAAGCCTTGGTAAATTTAACAAAATTGAAATCGTATCAAGTATCTTTTCCGACCACAACGCTATGAGACTAGATATCAATTACAGGAAAAGATCTGTAAAAAATACAAACACATGGAGGCCACACAATACACTACTTAATAACGAATTGATCACTGAAGAAATCAAAGGGGAAATTAAAATATACCTAGAAACAAATGACAATGGAGACACGACGACCCAAAACCTATGGGATGCAGCAAAAGCAGTTCTAAGAGGGAAGTTTATAGCAATACAAGCCTACCTCAAGAAACAGGAAACATCTCGAATAAACAACCTAACCTTCCACCTAAAGCAATTAGAGAAAGAAGAACAAAAAAACCCCAAAGCCAGCAGAAGGAAAGAAATCATAAAGATCAGATCAGAAATAAATGAAAAAGAAATGAAGGAAACAGTAGCAAAGATCAATAAAACTAAAAGCTGGTTCTTTGAGAAGATAAACAAAATTGATAAGCCATTAGCCAGACTGATCAAGAAAAAAGGGAGAAGACTCAAATCAATAGAATTAGAAATGAAAAAGGAGAAGTAACCACTGACACTGCAGAAATACAAACGATCATGAGAGATTACTACAAGCAACTCTATGCCAACAAAATGGACAACCTGGAAGAAATGGACAAATTCTTAGAAATGCACAACCTGCCAAGACTGAACAAGGAAGAAATAGAAAATATGAACAGACCAATCACAAGCACCGAAATTGAAACTGTGATTAAAAATCTTCCAACAAACAAAAGCCCAGGACCAGATGGCTTCACAGGCGAATTCTATCAAACATTTAGAGAAGAGCTAACACCTATCCTTCTCAAACTCTTCCAAAATATTGCAGAGGGAGGAACACTCCCAAACTCATTCTACGAGGCCACCATCACCCTGATACCAAAACCAGACAAAGATGCCACAAAGAAAGAAAACTACAGGCCAATATCACTGATGAACATAGATGCAAAAATCCTCAACAAAATACTAGCAAACAGAATACAGCAGCACATTAAAAGGATCATACACCATGATCAAGTGGGGTTTATCCCAGGAATGCAAGGATTCTTCAATATACGCAAATCAATCAATGTGATACACCATATTAACAAACTGAAGGAGAAAAACCATATGATCATCTCAATAGATGCAGAGAAAGCTTTCGACAAAATTCAACACCCATTTATGATAAAAGCCCTGCAGAAAGCAGGCATAGAGGGAACTTTCCTCAACATAATAAAGGCCATATATGACAAACCCACAGCCAACATTGTCCTCAATGGTGAAAAACTGAAACCATTTCCACTAAGATCAGGAACAAGACAAGGTTGCCCACTCTCACCACTATTATTCAACATAGTTTTGGAAGTTTTAGCCACAGCAATCAGAGAAGAAAAAGAAAGAAAAGGAATCCAGATCGGAAAAGAAGAAGTAAAGCTGTCACTGTTTGCAGATGACATGATACTATACATAGAGAATCCTAAAGATGCTACCAGAAAACTCCTAGAGCTAATCAATGAATTTGGTAAAGTAGCAGGATACAAAATTAATGCACAGAAATCTCTTGCATTCCTATACACTAATGACGAAAAATCTGAAAGTGAAATTAAGAAAACACTCCCATTTACCATTGCAACAAAAAGAATAAAATATCTAGGAATAAACCTACCTAAGGAGACAAAATACCTGTATGCAGAAAATTATAAGACACTGATGAAAGAAATTAAAGATGATACAAACAGATGGAGAGATATACCATGTTCTTGGATTGGAAGAATCAACATTGTGAAAATGACTCTATTACCCAAAGCAATCTACAGATTCAATGCAATCCCTATCAAACTACCAGTGGCATTTTTCACAGAACTAGAACAAAAAAATTCACAATTTGTATGGAAACACAAAAGACCCCGAATAGCCAAAGCAATCTTGAGAACGAAAAATGGAGCTGGAGGAATCAGGCTCCCTGACTTCAGACTATACTACAAAGCTACAGTAATCAAGACAGTATGGTACTGGCACAAAAACAGAAACATAGATCAATGGAACAGGATAGAAAGGCCAGAGATAAACCCACGCACATATGGTCACCTTATCTTTGATAAAGGAGGCAAGCATATACAGTGGAGAAAAGACAGCCTCTTCAATAAGTGGTTCTTGGAAAACTGGACAGGTACGTGTAAAAGTACGAAATTAGAACACTCCCTAATACCATACACAAAAATAAACTCAAAATGGATTAAAGACCTAAATGTAAGGCCAGACACTATCAAACTCTTAGAGGAAAATATAGGCAGAACACTGTATGACATAAATCACAGCAAGATCCTTTTTGACCCAGCTCCTAGAGAAATGGAAATAAAAACAAAAATAAACAAATGGGACCTAATGAAACTTAAAAGCTTTTGCACAGCAAAGGAAACCATAAACAAGACCAAAAGACAACCCTCAGAATGGGAGAAAATATTTGCAAATGAAGCAACTGACAAAGGATTAATCTCCAAGATTTACAAGCAGCTCATGCAGCTCAATAACAAAAAAACGAACAACCCAATCCAAAAATGGGCAGAAGACCTAAATAGACATTTCTCCAAAGAAGATATACAGATTGCCAACAGACACATGAAAGAATGCTCAACATCATTAATCATTAGAGAAATGCAAATCAAAACTACAATGAGATATCATCTCACACCGGTCAGAATGGCCATCATCAAAAAATCTAGAAACAGTAAATGCTGGAGAGGGTGTGGAGGAAAGGGAACACTCTTGCACTGTTGGTGGGAATGTAAATTGATACAGCCACTATGGAGAACAGTAGGGAGGTTCCTTAAAAAACTAAAAATAGAACTACCATACGACCCAGCAATCCCACTACTGGCCATATACCCTGAGAAAACCATAATTCAAAAAGAGTCATGTACAAAAATGTTCACTGCAGCTCTATTTACAATAGCCAGGACATGGAAACAACTTAAATGTCCATCATCTGATGAATGGATAAAGCAGATGTGGCATATATATACAATGGAATATTACTCAGCCACAAAAAGAAATGAAATGGAGTTATTTATTGTGAGGTGGATGGACCTAGAGTCTGTCATACAGAGTGAAGTAAGTCAGAAAGAGAAAAACAAATACAGTATGCTAACACATATATATGGAATCTAAGGGATAAAAAAAAAAAAAGGTCATGAATAACCTAGTGGCAAGACGGGAATAAAGACACAGACCTACTAGAGAATGGACTTGAGCTATGGGAAGGGGGAAGGGTAAGATGTGACAAAGTGAGAGAGTGGCATGGACATATATACACTACCAAACGTAAAATAGATAGCTAGTGGGAAGCAACCGCATAGCGCAGGGAGATCAGCTCTGTGCTTTGTGACCACCTTGGGGGGTGGGATGGGGAGGTTGGGAGGGAGAGAGATGCAGGAGGGAGGAGATGTGGGAACATATGTATATGTATGACTGATTCACTTTGTTATAGAGCAGAAACTAACACACCATTGTAAAGCAATTATACTCCAATAAAGATGTTTAAAAAAAAAAAAAAGAAATTGCCTCCTATTGGTGGGTTGGAAGTATGCTATATTTTAAAAAATCCTATAGCAGTTCTCTTATGGGTATGAGATTATGGATTTCTCCAGACAGGGACCTGGCCTCATCCTTCTCTCTGCATGTTAATTTGCAACAGTGGTGCCCTCAATTAAGTCCAGTTGTCTGGCTGCCTGAGAGCACTTCCAACCAGTGAAGAATGAACTGAATAGAAGCAGAAAGAACATACTTTTGCATTTTGAAATGAGTGTTACATTATCCTTTCAACTCTAAAGTCCTTCTCACATTTTTTTTTTCAAAGAGCCTGTGAGTTGAATCTCAATGGGAGAAAATGCTTCACATCCACCCAAGCATTCATCCACTCAGTGTTTTTATCGAGTAGCTACTATGTGCCAGTGGCTTTGGTGGGCACTGGAGAGGCCTGGTTGATCCCATTTCTGCAAGACAACCACTATATTTTTGCAGGGTCAAGTGCTCTAATGTATTACCAAGATAGGTACATTCAAGTTAATAGTAATTAACATTTGCTGCTAGATTCTATGACATTTAGAAGATTTTATTATTAATAAATTAAGAGAGGAAGTAGTCATTTAAAAACTAAATTCAATCTACTAATGATGCATGTTTTTCCTGAAAATTCATTCTACTGAAAATATATTATTTTTTTTTCTTCAAAGAGCTAATAAGTGATAGAACTGGAATATTGACATATTGTTAAATGTTTTTTCTCTTTTCTTTCTCCTTTCCATGACATAAGAATGGGGCTACTGTTTACTTCAAAAACAGAGCAATTTCAGTTTTTAAAAAAGATTCTCTTAAGCAATGTTTTCATGTCACGATTAAGATGTAAAAGGTTTTAGAATAGAAAGATCTTTATATTACAAAACAAAGTTGATGTTGTCTGTAACAGACAGAAATGAAAGCAAACATGATCAATGCATTTCAATGGTCAATTTAAAAAATATATTTCCATTATGTTTAATACTTTTGAACTACTGGTAGGAAAAACATAATTTGCAGATATTTTTGAGTTTCAACTTTTCTAAAAATTTAAATGCCACATAATAAGTCAATTTTCATTATAGTATAAAATTAATCAGACACAGTTAGTTGTTAATATTTTATAAAATATAATCTGTTGATCAAGTTACTGGATTTTTTCCTGAACATCCCTTTCTCATAAAACTCCTGGCAATGAAGTTGATGTATTATTGAGATAAATTGTATGTCATTTTTAAATAAGTTATGTCTTTCTGTTGGTTTGAGTGCTAAATTGATGTCATTGCTTTATGCTACATTTCTGCTCATTAGGCAGCAAAGTTGGACTTGATTTTAAAACTTGGTGTTTTTATAAAGACCACCATTCCCAACACTTCATCTTGTAGATGAGTATAATGAGACTTAATATACACTGATGTGTATAAAATTGATGACTAATAAGAACCTGCAGTATAAACAAACAAACAAACAAAACAACTAATAATGAGACTTAAAAGTTTAACAAACTGGCCAATATCACAGAACTAAGCCAGGGCTGGGTCTCGTAGGCCGATGTTATGGTTTCATCCATTGATATTCTACCAGTTGGTTGAGAAACAGCTCCCTGGAGAAAAAAGCATTGAATTGTAGCATGTGCTAATTTCCAGGGTGTATGTAACTCTCACCATGGCTGATTTCAAGACACCAACATGATGTCACTGAATGAGCTACAGAGATGTGCAGTAGCTTACTGCTCTACATTATTTCTAAAACATGAATTTGTATTCATATTTTTGGTGTGTATGACAAAATACAGATAAAATAGATTTAAATAACTTGAAGAGCAGAAATAACAGTATAATATATTAACATAACTGGGAATTGATGAGTGTTTATTGTCTTTGTTTTCAATACAGTTTATTTAACTAATATAATTGCATATACAGTTTATAAAATTTATATAATTTTATATAATTAAATACTAATAGTGGCTTTGTTTAACAGCTGGCTTACTGAATCCCTGAATATTTAACAATTGGCTCTTACAAGCTGGGACAGGAAGTTTCTAACAGAACACTGGATCACCAAAAAAATATGGTAAGTCAGTTTGGTTGGTTGAAAATGTTTTCAGTGTATCTCCTCTCATTGTTCTTTTGTGTGTGTGTGTGTTAGTGATATGTCATGAAATTGTTCCATACCAGTATCAAATCTGAGACAAGTGATGGCGTAAACTGCAAGACTGTAAATGTTTAAATTGTATATCATTGCAGAAAGTTTCTGAAAAATAGTTAATCATTTTCTTAACATTTTTTAATCCATGTGTTTAAAAAAATAAATACTGTATATCCATTTCATTCTTCTCCTTCCTGGCTCTCTGAAGATTTCCAATCCTGTTTAGTCCAGATAAACTTTTGCTAAGATTCAATCCTAGATTTTTCATGTGAAAAACTTTTGTCAATTAAATATAATACTTGTACCAACGAATTATTGCCCTACTAGCATGTACAAGAAAACTTGATTACGTTTAATAGCAAATCTGTAACCATACTGTCATAGTATTAGTTACATATTAATGCTAGTTCATGTTATGAACTACATTACTTTTCCAAATTCTATTTTGCTGTGACCATGTTGTGCTGAGTGAAAACATTTATTATATGGGCTGATGTTTGATTTATGTGGTTAAAAATTCATAGTAGCTAAGCTGATAATGGTGGAGGGGATTGGATACAAGCATCCAATATTGCTACCAAAGCGGAAAAGAAATTTGAAGTGATGAAAAAAAGCCCTTAGAATGATAGTAAAACAGAAGCCACCCATTAATAACAGGTCTCCAATACAGGTACATAGAAAGGACTTGTATGCAAGCGTGTGGCAACAGTGTTAACATGCATGTTGATACTTCTAGTAACTCACGCTCTGCATCGTATGGAACAGTTGAGAGGGGCACTGGAGAACCATGTGTAAGTATATATCATGAACATGGCTGGCTCATGAGCAAAACAGAGCAAAGTAGAGATGGCTTAGTTAGTCATCAAATAGGGTGTTATTGAGGAGACAAGTATATCAAGCATTCTTGAAACTCGGTAGCAAACACACTAAACCTTTTAGAATCTGTTATAATTCTCCAACTCTAATTTCACTATATGGATGTTGGGGTGATGATTACTATCTGGGGAGGAAGTCCTGATGGGCCAGATGGTAAAATGAAACCCCACACCCATGACTAGCATTATGAAAAAGCAGATTGACAGCTTTCCTGGGATCCCTTAGGTGTCTGCAAGGCCTGGAAGTCCTAACAGCTGCTCTTGGTCTGCTATCCAGCTTAAATTCCTAACATTAGAGATTTATTTCTTTGGGTCTTGAAAGAGTATCCTAATAAAGATGCAGTAGAGAGTAGGAAGAGGGGTAGAAAAGGAAAAGAGAAAACTGCATTAGTTATTCTCAACTAATAGCAGAGTTCAACTTTCCCTCCAAACCAGACAGTTAGATCAAACAGAGCAAACCTCTTACCCCCCAGCCTATGTGGGATGCTGGGTAGAAACCCAATGAATGGTCCAGCCTGGACTATGCATTCTAAGTGGCTCCAGGGATAGGTAGTGGTCATAGGGGAAAGAAGAAGGCCCAGCAATGTAAACTTTTACAAAGGGCTGGTCCTCTTTACAGGGCTTCATTAATTTGGTATCTCCAAAGAGATTTTATATAAATTTGTTTAGAGGAGTTCTTTTGTATGTCTCCCCAAAATATTCAGATGGTAAAACACATTTAGAAACTTCTTGACTGCAGTATCAAGGAACACATACAATGCACACTTTATATTATGAAATGTAATGGGTGATGTACATGCTTTGTAGAACAGATTAATTAAAAAATTACAATGAATGTCCACTAGGTGGCGAGTGTGCTATATAGTGTTCAGATCACCTAGTTAAGGTGGAGCTGCTCATCTTGCACATCAAGGGATCCGATCAGATTGTTTTGGGGCCAAACAAATGTCTGAAGTAGATTTTAGAAGCCAGATAAGGGTTTCCAATTATTAGTAACTCGCTTTGTGAATTAAATGTCTTCCCCAAGCACTAAGCAGCACGAAGGGGCTACTTATTAGAGCATGTGTGTTTTAATACCACTGGTCACTGCTATGATGATTTTTATCTGAATTCTCTGTTCCAGTTACTCTCCTAATACCATGAAATCTAGAGTTAAGAGCTCTTTCCTGGGCTGCAGTTTCTTTCCCATAATTTTCTGTGTATTAAGCATTGTTAATCAAATAGACCTGAGATCTTCTTCCTCGGGCATTTTACAAGTCTTTGTCCTCTCTTTATAGTCCCTTCTGTGAAGGACCACATTTTAAGCACTACACACTGAGGATTAATAATTGCAGGGTTGGAAGATAAGATGAGCTGATTTGGGCAAGTGCATAGCCAAGGTTACTGTACAGTGAGGCTTCTAGCTTAGAAAACTTCTCATTTATGAACCCTTTTTTTGGGGGGGGGGAGTAATATGTATTAAGTTGATGAACCAATTAGGCACATTTAAATAGTGATCTTTAGGCTTTCTAAAGTGCATTTTTTTCCAATTTGACTTACTTAACAAGAAATGTTTTCTTCCTATCTTACGATGAACTCTAATAATGAATCTTACATCCTTTATTTTTTTACCTCTGATTTATTACTGTTTAATTATAGAAAAATTACAAAAATATCATAATTCTCATCTAGTAGTGCTGAAATCTTTTTTCAAATGTTTCAGCTATAATATTAATCTTGAATCAAGTTATTCATATATCCCTTTCTTAAGTTCATTAAGATTTTGCATACTGTGATTTCTGATGACTTTAACTTGTATAAAGCATTACAGAAAAGATCATTAAAGAAAAAGATCATTTGGAAAATCAAGGTAGAAAAAGATCTACAATCTTATGTAAATCAATTATTAACTTAAAATTATGTCTGCATAAATTACATGAACCATGGATAGATACAAATAATTTTTACTCTTTTTAAAATAAATTTATTTATTTTTTGGCTGTGTTGGGTCTTTGTTGCTGTGCGCAGGCTTTCTCTAGTTGTGGAGAGTGGGGGCTACCCTTTGTTGCGGTGCACAGCTTCTCTTGCCGTGGAACACAGGCTCTAGGCGAGCGGGCTTCAGTAGTTGTGGCATGTGGGCTCAGTAGTTGTGGCACACGGCCTTAGTTGCTCCGCGGCATGTGGGATCTTCCTGGACCAGGGCTCGAACCCGTGTCCACTGAATTGGCAGGCAGATTCTCAACCACTGCGCCACCAGGGAAGCCCGAAATAATTTTTACTCTTAAATCAGTTCCCCTAAATGCCAATTCGTCCTTGTAATTGGCTCTGATTCACTGGCCTTTTCTCCTTTGACAACATCTTCACTGTCACAAGGATATTGATGGATTCTGTCAGTTAGAAGTAATATGATAATCTACATTCTTATTAATTACTCGTAAACTCGTATTATTTTCCTCAAGAAGATTAACTTAAGAATAAAGAAACACCTTAGGCCCCCAAACGAATTTTCAAGGATAGTGACTTTGACAATAATTGGAATATTCTTTCACATCCCAGCTTCATCAGTCTTGGCATTCCAGTGAGCCCAGATTCACGCTCCTCTAGATTTTCTCCACAGTAGGAGGCTTAGACCAGTGTGGTGAAGAGAAAGTCGACCAGTTAGAATCTTGGTGCCGCCACTTATTAGTTGAGTGATTTTGCACAAGATCCTTAATCTCTCTGAAACTCTGCCTACTGCTCTATTAAAAGACAGTGCTGGAGTGGGAAATAATAATGACTAATACATAGGATCATATAGGATACATACGATGGGGTTTTAAATGAGATAATACGTGTATTTAATACTTTGCTTGGTACAGAATAAGTTCTGAAGCCATAGTTGCATGACTCATTTTTGCTACTGTGATGGAAGATGGATCAGATAAAATACTAAGAGGCAGGTTTATTACCATTGGGATTTGTTTATCAAATTTTCAAGGAAAATACATTTAAAACACTTTTAAAACTGTATTTTAAAATCACTTATTTGGCAATGTACACAATTTCTGTGATAGTTTCATTTCAAATGAGCAGAAAAGCTTGTCATCAAGCCACTCGATATTTAAAGACTGCCTTTAGATCTCATTTAGACACGTGCATTTTCTCAATATTACCCACCCCACCTCTTAAGTCATTTAAGGCTTCTCTAAATATATCAAAAGCAATATGAAGAAAATATAATTTAAATATTAATTGAATATGTTTAAAATATATATGATATAGTTTAACATTATCTTTGAAAAACATAGAAAATGTTAGTATTGTATAAGATAAAATAACTTTCTAAAAGTTTTTCAGAGAAATTATAATAATAACATTGAATATATTGTTGAAAACAGACTTTATGTTTTAATAATAGACGTTGTAAAAGCTTTATTATTTTACTAGTAATATTCATTAGAGGGTAAAACACCCATCTAGAAACACATTCTAGAGACAAAAAAAAAATTATAGTTAGTCAATAGGTCATCATGAAATTCATTATCTAATGTAAATGCATTAAATGACTATAAATTTTAAGACGCCTGAGACTTGCTTTCCCAGGACTTAGCAACAGTCTCCTTAATGAATGCTTCTTAGGACTTCCCTGGTGACACAGTGGTTAAGAATCCACCTGCCAATGCAGAGCACACGGGTTCAATCCCTTGTCCGGGAAGATCTCATGTGCTGTGGAGCAACTAAGCCCGTGCTCCACAACTACTGAGCCTGCGTTCTAGAGCCCGTGAGCCACAACTACTGAGCCCAAGTGCCACAACTACTGAAGCCCGCGCGCCTAGAGCCTGTGCTCTGCAACAAGGGAAGCCACCGCAATGAGAAGCATGCACACTGCAACAAAGAGTAGCCCCTGCTTGCTCCGCAACTAGAGAAAGCCCGTGCACAGCAATGAAGACCCAACACAGCCAAAAATAAATAAATAAATAAATAAATTTATTTTTAAAAACATGAATGCTACTTAATTGTCATATTTTGTTTTTAAAGCTTTTTCAGTGATATTTTCATACTTTAATAAAATTTCACTTTTGAAAAAAATCACAAATTATTATGGAAACATGCTTAAAAACATGTTCAAATATCCATACAATTGTAACTTGGCTTATTGAACTTTGTATTTTTTATTGAAAAATTTGCGATTATTACAAAGAAACATTATCTGGTATATATGTTCAGAATTAAAAATAAAAAAACTTCAATTTGTATGTCTGATCCACTGGCTTCTCTATCTACTTTATTTGTCTAGGCTCTATTTAAACATTTGCTTATCTCTGTTTCTCCCTAGTGATATGAGTATCCTATGTCACATGATCTCCATGACAAATTATATGCATCTGCTGTAACCTAGATGTGTATCCATCTGACCCTAGCAAATGCAAACCAAATGAAATGCTGATAGCCATAATAAAAAACTTTGGCCTTTATAGAAATGCACCCATACACACACATAGTCAGTACAATGTGAAATTATATGGTATGATTCTTGAACAGTGATGTTTGGCTCATATGCAGAGGTAAGAAGCAAAAGCCAGAGTGCTAAGAGAAAAGAGTGAAGGAGAGACAAAGGGCCAAGAAAGAAAAGCTTCCATTTCTTACAGCTTTCACAGTCTTATTTCCAGTCTTCCTGAAGCTCATGTATTTCCTTTTCCCTTTGATTCCATGAATACTCAGTATATCCCAATAGCATATTTCCTTATTTTTGCTTTAGCTAACTTAAAGTTTGTCTCCTGCATATGTATATAAGCAAGTAATATTTCTTAGGAGTACATTGTGGCATTAGAAGTACATAACATCCCTAAAATAAACTATAAAAGCATACTTTACTAAGCTCATGATATGTCAAACGCCTTTTAAAATGATGCTACAATATGACTGAAGTACTGAAAATAAATTTTCTTAGACATCAAAATTATAAAGATATAACTCCCTCTTTTTTCCCGAGTAATTATGCACTACAAAAAACTATAGTAGAATTCATTGTTTAGTGAATAAAAATCAAACTAACCCAAGAATATCAGTTGTTTCAAATCTTTCTGTGGAATTAGGTACTCATTTTATATAAATAAGGAATAGCTTTTATTAAATCCATATCAGAATAAATAAAGATTTATGAAGGGCTAATGCTTAATGTAACCTCTTAAATGAAGGATGATTTTATTGATCACACTGATTGTTACAGAATAGGAACAAAAATCAGAATTATCATTAAATAATATTTTTTAATGCTTCCTGGATAAGAGAGAGAAATTCATTTTCACCTAGTAGATGTAGCTAATATTTTTGGAAACAAAGTGGAGGAATCATTAAAAACAAAAAAAGGGAAACTAAACACTGAAGAAATTTTGGATATATTGCAGATAGGAACGATTTGTAGACCATGAGGACATAATGTACTGAAGAACTCAGTAAAAGCATGGATTTTTTTGTGTGTGTGCATATTTTCATGTTTTCTCAGTCACACTAGTTTTGGAAATTTTGAAAGTTACTTCATTTTTTAAGACTTCTGGAGTAAACATTTCAGCATTTTTACCAAATTACTTTCTGAGACAATTTTCTTCTATGGTTAAACTGTGACTTTGAGAAAATATGCTGCTTCACAAGTAGATCTGAACAAATAAGAAAATATGTTAATTTGAAATGGTAGAGAAGGTGGCTTAAGCCATATGAAATGCCATTTTTTGTAGGTACACGTGTGACGATAACATCATGCATGACTATGGACAGGATCTTGAAGTTAATTTGAAAAAATAAAGTAGATATGTTTAAGAAGTAGAAGCATCAGTGATTTAAAAAGCTGCTTTCAAGATCTATTTTAACCTTATTAATATGTCATATGTATCTTTT